>NW_022639588.1:870179-903400 GCF_010583005.1 Odontomachus brunneus | reverse complement strand
ATACTAGATGCGCAACTAAGTTTCCGGGTTTCACACATGGATGGCGCTAACGACACATGTAGTCGACATACATGTCTAAAGTTGTATTTCTTTTATAGCTCTGTTAACAATAACCAGTTATAATACCAACACATATCGCAACGCAAAAATATTTTTTCTAACAATGAAGATGTCGAGTTTTGTGCCAAATAAACAGCATTTGCGGGAAGCTTTGTTTTTCTGCTTTAACTTGAAAAAAATGCAGCTGAAGCACGTTGTTTGTTTGAGGAGGCCTACGGCGAACATGTACCATCGAAAACTACCTGTGAAGATTGGTTTAAACGCTTCAGAAGTGGCGATTTCGACACTAAGGACAAGGAGCGCTCCGGAAGACCAAAAACAATTGAGGACGCCGATCTGCAAGCGTTATTGGATGAAGATGATACGCAAACACAAGATCAACTTGCGGAGGCATTAAATATGACTCGCCAAGGTATTTCCAAACGTTTACATGCCATGAAAAATTCAAAAGGAAGGAAAATGGGTGCCGCATGAGTTGACTGAGAGACAGATGGAAAATCGAAGAGCCACTTCCGAAATTTTGCTTTTGCGGCATGAAAGAAAGAGTTTCCTGCATCGAATTGTTACTGGCGATGAGAAGTGGATATATTTCGAGAATCCCAAACGCAAAAAATCGTGGCTTTCACCTGGCGAAGCATCAACATCGACGGCACGGCCAAATCGCTTCGGAAAGAAGACAATGCTCTGCGTTTGGTGGGACCAGAAAGGAATCGTGTACTATGAGCTGCTGAAACCGGGCGAAACTGTCAATGGGCATCGCTACCGACAACAACTGATCAGTTTGAACCATGTATTGCTCGAAAAACGGCCAGAATGGAACACGAGACACGAACGAGTGATATTGCAGTACGACAACGCTCCGTGCCATCGCACTTCCATCGTCCAGGACACCATCAAAACGCTGAAATGGGATCTGCTACCGCACTCGCCGTATTCGCCAGACCTGGCCCCTTCCGATTATCACTTGTTCCGGTCGATGGCGCATGGCTTGGCTGGGCTACATTTGGCCAATTTCGAAGAAGTGCAAAATTGGTTTCAAAATTGGATGAATGGTTTCGGTCCAAAAACGCGTCGTTTTATCGTCGCGGTATTCATGTATTGCCAGAGAGATGGCAAAAATGTGTAGCTAGCGAGGGACGATACTTTGAATAAACCATTTTTTGTATTTCTCTTGAAATTTTCCATTTTTCATTGATCAAAAAAGCCCGGAAACTTAGTTGCGCACCTAGTAGCGATGTAAGACCCAACTTTTCTGTGGCATTACTAGACAATCACTAGATTCAATTTTTGCTCGAGTATTCGCTGTAATCGCGTAAAAGATGCATAAATGCATTTTTGCATTCAGATGTATCACTTAGAGACCGAGAATGTCGAACGGTTGTTATTTCGAAGAACGGGGGAGGAAGGTTATGGCGGCTACCAACGGCGACGATGGCCTCCGTCGTCGTCGGGCGTATATGCACAGATACGCACAGGTGCGCACACAGACGCACACGTTTGTCCGTCCGTCCGTTCGCCCCGCACAAGGACTCACGAAAGCTCGTGCGAGATACACCGCGAAAATTGAAAACAACGAAATTACGTCAACTCATGCAAGCTCTTAACGCGAGCTCCACTCCCCGCGGGCGAAATTTCGTGAGTCTCGCCCCCTCCCGCTGCCTCCCTTTCCCTCTCCTGAAACAGAAATGTTTACTCTCTCTGTCGAACGTAATTAATGCACACGTTGTCTGCCATCGCCCGCGAATATCCATTAGCTTGGCGTGGAACCGCCGCGTGTGTGTGTCGTTGGCCATATCTATCGTCTGTCAGGTGTATACACTATTCACGAACCCCACGTGGCTGAATTCGCTCCTTCGGCCACGTTTGTCGGTCGTATTATGAAAAATCTATGCTGCGGCCTTGGTTACTTCTCCTCATTATCCACCCGACGACTTGAAAGTTTAGACAAATGTCGTTTGCCAGATCTTTTTTTACATTCGCACGTCCTCGTATACGTCGAAGTTTCGCTTGTGTCTCCCTTCCCCTTCCTACTATCGAAGATTTCTTCCATTGTTATTCTTGTGCATATGGCAATGTTTTATTTATTAATAAACTGCCGGAAATTCCGAAACTGCTCCGGATAATTCGTGTAGCTCGCAACGGATATTCAAATATAGACTACCATTTTTTATTTCTTTATATCTTGAAATGTTTAAATTTATTGTGGTCGAATATACAGTGTTGAAGTTATGAAGAAAGTAGTATGTCTGCTCCAATATTTATAAAGAAGGTACTTTTAAAATTATTGAATTTTTAATTATTCACACTTTTCTGAAAAGAGAGAAATTTGCACTGTTTGAAAAAGGAGTTCAAATATGAGCTACCTTTGTATTTTCAAAGTAACATAGAATTTGAGATAAAACATATTCCATTTTATTTCCTATCATATATATTCATTAGTAAAAATCGCAGACATAATCATCTTGCAATCTTATACTTGTATCAAAGTATGGAGACTGAGAATTGAGGATTGGAGCTTGACCAATTAGAACAAAGCAAGCCAAGACTGAAATTTGTTGATTTGTCGAAATCTAATTTTCAACCCGCAATCCTCAATTTCCAATCCCTAGTCTGATGCAGGCTTTATGCTTTTGCATAATCATTGTGTATCCGCAAAGAGCAAAGACTGTAACTACAACTTTCCCTGTATAACATCAGAAAAATTTTTATTATGACAACTTGCAGCTAAAAAATTATTTCCTTCAAATTTACTCCTTCCAACTAGCAAGTCTAGGTCATTGTCATTGTCATTTACTAGCCTATATTAAGACTATCTATAGTAGCCTATTATTCTTAACATTGCATGACGAATGACATGAGATTGTATCAGTAAACACACAAGATATCTTTAATTAAACTAATTCTGCACTTTTATACATTCCATCCTTATACTCTTTATAGCTCATTAATTATTACATCAATGATATACAGGGTGTTCCCAAAAGGTGCTAAATTTTAGTACTCGTTAAAACAAACCAAAAACTCTTAATGAACAGTACTCTAAAAACCTTCTATTTCTGAGTTATGAAGCATTTTGTTTTGTGAAAAATAGAAAATAAATTAAATCTACAATAAATATTCAATGTGCCTTTGGCTCATGTTAATACACATTTCGGCATGTTTCGTCATTGAAGGTCAAAGAGTCCAGGTTTATTTCGTATTTGTTGACAACAGTTTCCAAATATCTTAGTCAGTTCATTCTTTGCCATACATAAAATGAATATCCGTCATTTCAGAATTTGTGTAAAAATTAGCCACTTTTCAGATAACACAAAACTAAACACGGTCCACAATCCAAAGTTGAATACAACAATCCCTGCGTAATTAGGTGGTCCGGGAGTCCGTGAATGAACTAAGAGACTTGGAAATTGTTGTCAACAAATACAAAATAAACCTGGACTCTTTGACCTTCAATGACGAAATATGTCGAAATGTGTATTGATATGAGCCGAAGGCACATTGAACATTTATTGTAGATTTAATTTATTTTCTATTTTTCACAGGACAAAATGCTTCATAACTCAGAAATAAAAGGTTTTCGGAATACTGTTCATTAAGAGTTTTTGGTTTGTTTTAATGAGTACTACATACTCCTAAAATTTGGTACCACCTTTTGGGAATACCCTGTATATACGTTTTTAAACGAAAAATGAAATATACCTACGTAACTTTTCAGATGCCGGAAAATAGAAAATTTCTATAACTTAACTAAACTGAAGAGCAACCATCTAATCTAAGTTTCGTTATTCGCAATCATGTTACGCCTTGGAGAAAATTGTCTAAATGCTTCTCAGTAGAGTGTACCACTATAGAGTCAGAACACTGATAGGCCATATTTGGACCATGGCCCACATTTGGACCATATTTTCCTTTAATACTAAGCTGACGTATATCTTGCTCTTTGCGATACGTCTCACGATCGAATCGCGTTCGGATCTCAATCCGGTCAATCGGGTTAGGTCTCCCGCCCGTCTCTCTCTTTCTCTCTCGATCGAATGTATAGGTGACCCCGATAAAGACTGTTATTCCAACATAGTCTCGGCTGATAATACGTTGAACATCCCGGCCGTCAGCCGGCTTGTCACGTCTGTCTCTGGAAACGTTATCGGTCAACGAAGGGTGTAGCTTACTCTGCATTAATAGTTAAGCGCCGAAGGGTTATCCGTGCGGCAGTTATCGGGAAACGTGGAAACGACGAGGCGGACAGGGAACGCCGTCGTTATCGAGTATCAGACGCGGAGGTTGCGCTGGTGGTAGCGGCGGTGGCGGCAGTGGTGACGGCGATGGGGCACGGTGGTCGATAGTGGGGGACAGCAACGGCAACGGTGGCGGTGGCGGCGGCGGCGGTGGTGTTGCTGCTGCTGTGGGTGCTGGCGGCGTGGCGTGTGCTCGCTCGCTCGCTCGCGTCGGGGAGCTCCAGGGTGGGTCGGACGCGCGCGCGGGAAGCAGGGTGGGACAGGTGGAGAGAGCAACTCTCCGCCGGCGGTGACGTTTTAGCTCATGCAGAGGTGAGCCAGCAGCAGAGCCGTGGTATTGACCGGTTGCCTCCCTAGCCGGTTACCTAGCAACTGTTTGTGGCCAACACACCTATGAAACCTTGGAGATCTGACTTTAGCCTACAGACCACCCATCCAACCACCACCCGCCCATCCAAGAGGTGAGTCCTGCTACTTCCCTCTTCGCTCACCCCCTCCGACTTGTACACCCTCAGCCGAGCTCTGTTTCTCCCTTTCTCTCTGTGCGTCTCTCTCTCTCTCTCTCTCTCTCTCTCTCTCTCTCTCTCTCTCTCTCTTTCCCTCTCGCCGGTCGAATCAGATTCCTGGGGTTCGAGGAAGAGGCGCTCGATCATTAGGGCTTCCCCGTAAGTTCTCGCGTTCGTACCTTGGCGCCGTACCCATCCCGCTGACGGTCGACCGCTGGTGGACGTGGGTCGGGGGTGGATGGACGGACAGTCGGCCGTTGTTACCACGGACGACGACGAAAACGTTGGTTCGCGGGCGCAGGGACAAGCAGGAAAGGGGAGAGGAAGTTTCGTGTCGATTTCGATTGCCGAGAGCACGGAGAAGTCATCACGATAATCTCCCTCTCATTGTCGCTGGCTCCGTCTGGCTAACCTTTCGGCGCGATGGGGCATCCGTAATGTCATCGCGTTTACGATGCTTGGGTTTCACGGATGTATCGATCGCTTCTCTGCCTTTATTTTTTTATTTGCTTCCAGATCGTGTTCCTGCGAGAAGGATGCGATACAGTATACATTCCACGGACAGCAAGCGCATTCTCTTCGTGATAATTACACATTATCGTGCTATCGGAGCCCTACGAAAAATTGATTTCGATGAGATTTTCTCTAACCAAATCAAAACCCTTAACCAAACTTAATTAATGTAAAAAGCAAAAAAAAAAGAAAAAGAAATGTTTAGAAAAATGGATATAAATAAGATTTAGATAAGGTTCAGTTTGGAAGCAATAATAAAAAATAAGAAATTGAAGTTGATAAAGATAAAATAACTTTTTGAAAGAAATTGATAGGCAAATTTAGGAAAGAGAGTGACATATTAATAGACAGGGAAACTATAACGTGAATAATTTTCATTGAAAAATAGAAACCATGTGTAATAGCCAGTTTATTCCACAGGGAAGACTGAAGACACAGCGACTTGTTCGCGAAGCCTAACCTAACCTAACGGTAACCTGACCAAAAATCTTCATTGTGATGGTTCAGTTATGATACATTGACATACCGCGCGACCGATTTGCTCTACTTTAGAAAATAATTAATTTGCATTTTCTGCTTCAAAATTACAAGCGTCAACGTTTTTGTTCTCCCGTCCACCCTCATAACATCTCCCCGACCGAGCCTGTCGAGTCACGTTCTCATTTTCGAGACGCTTATTCGCGTTGTCGCATACTTGACCTCATAGTCCGCTTCCGAGCGGTAAAAACAAATCCTATCGCGCGAGAGGAGTGCGCGCATGTAAGTAGGAAAGCTCGTGTGGCTGCTCGCTCGCACGCGCTCGCGCGCTTGCGAGCGGTCATTAGATGAATAATAAATTGGTGAATCGAGGGTGTGGTTATACGGCTGGAACGAGCCCGGGTTGCTTGGCTACGAAAGCACCTACATCGGATCCTCCGGCGTACACGGCCGAAGTTGGAGCCCTCCGCCGTCGGCCTCGCACGTGCACCGAGCGGATACGGCGAACGCGACGGGAGGCGTCCGTGTGGATATGTGTGTGCGCGTGTGTATGATTGTGTAGGTGTGCTGGGACGCGCGCGCGCGCGCGTGTGTGTGTGTGCGCGCTGCCAGCAGCTATAGGCTAACATTATCCACACTACCATCCAGCATGGTCCTCCTCCGGCCGGAGTAAAATCAACCAGCTAGCAAGCTAAGCGCCGATCAATAACCGGAGACCTCGGCGGCTCTGCTCTGCGGAGTGTCTTCCGTGGAATACAAACGGTCTTCGTTATAGTTCGCTAATGCATTCTGGAGAGGCGCGCCGCGTCCCGGATGGACGTAACGTTTTCAAGGGTCGCGACATGATGGAAAAAAAATGAATTACGGGGAACACACGTGAGAGTCCCGGTACAAACGGTGCTTTGATGCACGAATACGGATGTTAATTTTTGTTTAAATATTTTTGCTTCATACTTGTGATCGATTAAGCTTATATCAGGCCAAGTATTGGAGATTGAGGATTACGGATTGAAGGTCAAGGAAAAGCTATTATGGAACAGTTCTAGATGAATTTTGATCGCAATAATTCCGTTCTCTTTAGAGACAATAAGCTACGGAGAACGTGAGAGTGCCGATACAAATGTTGCTTTGACGTACGAGTACGAGTGTTGATTTTTGTTTAAATATTCTTGCTTCATACTTGTGGTCGATTAAGTCCATATCAGACAAAGTATTGGAGATTGGATTGAAGGATTACGGATTATACGGATTGAAGATCAAGGGAGAACTATTATGGAACTGTTCAGGGTGGATTTTGATCGCAATAATTCCGTTTCTCCTAGAAACACAATAGAGATTATTTTTCTTTAAGGAATATTTATCTTTAGAAAATGAAGTAGAGACTTAAGAAATAATTTCGTTTTCCCTAGCAAAATTGAAATCTAAGAAAAATTCTAAGAAAAATTCCGTTTTCTCTCAAAAACACTATAGGAATCTACGGAATTATTTTGATTGGAATCCATGATAAGACATCAATCATGAATCTTTTTACGTGAACTCGATCAATCGTGTAACGTTTTCTCTTAATATGAAATCATGAAAAGCAAATAATTTTGCAATACTTAGGTGTGATCATGTATTTCCAATATAAACTCGTAAAAAATGAACATTTCCACGTATTTTTAAAATTAGATTTTTCACTTTTTTCAAGTTCACATTAGACAAAAAGATTCATGATTAATCCCTAGCTCTTCAGTTTCGTGATATCTGCCCAGAGCTTGGTCAATCAGAACAAAGCGAATAGAGATCGAAGTCAATTAATTCGTCAAATTTTGATCTCTAATACGCAATACTCAATTTTCGATGCCTAAACTGATACGGGCTTTACGAGATCGTTGAACTTTTGATTTCTAGTTATCATTTTTTCTTTTTAATTTCCATCATCACACGGAATTAATGTGGGCAAGCATACGTGAATAAAATATCATTCAGAAATATTATTCCACGATGATGATAACGATGAGGGAGAAATTGATTTCTATATTTCTCTGTCGTGAACTAACGCGTCATGTCGAGGCTCGTAAATAATAATGTCATGATTACATTCTTTAGGGTAATATTAGATAATATTAGATATCATAGAATATTAGATATCATATGCTCCCTCATACGTTAACTCTCTGCACGAGCGTCGATGCGTTGATGTTTGTCCTTTTGGAAATACAATAGCAGTCTCAATCCGTGCTCTAAATAGACTTAACGGGAATACGGAGTACGCTGAATTATCTGCGCGGGGATCGCGCATAATCGTATCGTTGCTCGATTAATCGACGCCCGCGCGTCTCAGATGACGCGCGTGCACGTCGAGAAGACAATCCGTACACGAAAGCCGCGGGACGACGTGCAGCTTTCGTGAAAATCGTGGTAACGCCTAGGCTGGCTGGCTAGCTGGCTGGCGTGCTGAGAAACTTGTGAGGACGATGACGAGGCCCCTAGCCGTAATGGCGCCATTGTTTCCCCGCGCGCCGAGAGGAGAGATAGCGAGAGCGAGAGCGAGAGAGAGAGAGAGAGAGAGATGTGCACGAGAATCGAGGTTACACGAGAGGAGGGAACGAATTGGTATTTGCGTAATAGGAATACGAGAAATACTGCGACGTTGGGATCGTAACGATGGATCTCGAGATGTCGCGACCGAGAGGAAGATTCTGTTGCGTAATTTTTGCGCGACGCCGCGTCCTTTGGATGTTAGCGCGCAATCGAGTCGCAATTTGCCGCGACGAGGTAATTTTTTTCGAATATGCCGCGGAATGTCTTATCAAGGATACTCCGAGCGACTCACTGGTTTACTTGCTGAAACAACGTCCAATTAGACGTCATCAAGTTTATAAAAATTACGATATTTCATTAAAACGCCACTTTTGGGTTTTTCACTCCGGAATTTGTTGTGGGTTGTCGCGTTGGTTACCTGAAATTTCGAGATGTATGAGGGAAGAAACTAATATACTCCTTCTTATCTCCTCTATAACTCGTTTCTTACTTCTAAAAAATGATATATCATAAAAATATCCAAAACACGTCTGTATATTGAGAAAAGAAATAATTAATTTTATTAAAATTATAATTATTTCCGGTCTAACTATATATATATTTTTTGTTGACTTAATAAAAAAGTAATAAATAAAAGTAATATAAGTATCACTAACATTGTAGTACTATTTATTACAAAAATGGTTCTCTTGACATTTGACATTGACATTGATAAATTGACATTGACTTGATTCTTGATATAGATAAATCTTTCACTATGCGATTATAATTGCAAATATCAAACACTTTTTTCTCACTATACATATATATACATTGATTGTCAAATATAAGTTACTAGACTAACAAATATAAATTAATTTTATATAAGTTAATAACTTATTAATAAGCAAATTTTAATTTATAAATATTTTGTTATCTTGAGCATATTATCGACAATTAATTATCTATTAACGACCTATCGAAGCGGTTAACATGACAGAATTAAAAAGAAATATGTGTTGCAAGACAAGAAATGTTTATTTATCTTTTTTAGTTTTATTCGACGCCATTTAAAACTAGAAAATGCACCGTTACATAAATTTGTGTAATTTTTATAAGAAACTACCAACTTGCTATTTTGTCTGCTTTAGTAATCCTAGTGTTAAACAACACGCGTTCTGACGTAAAGACATCAAATAGGAAACAATAGCTGCTATAAACAGACTGATGGCAATATCATTGCCTTCAAGTCATAATGATACACAATGGTAAGCAGTCAGATTTTAAAGATATATAGGGTGTCCCAGACTTTCTTCCGCAATTTTTGTGGGAACGTAGAACGGATTGAGGTGAACATAAAAGTCCTATGTCATTTTACGATAATAATAGTCGAAATATTAATTAAAAAAAAACGATCACGCACGATATGATAGATCAATGAAAGAAAATTGTTACATGATGTGTGATAATGCACAAATCTTCTTTAATTAATATCTAAAAATCTATATGGTCATTTGCAAAATAGTACAGAACTGTTTTTTGTTCAGTTAGACCTGAATGTATAAATATACAACGACCGACGAGCTCACCTACCATATCGCGCGTGATTATTCACTAATCTTCTTTAATTAATATCTCGAGATTTATTGCAAATATCGCAAAATGGTATGGAACTTTTATGCCCATCTCAATCCGTTCCCATAAAAATTGCAGAGGAGAGTCTGGGACACTCTGTATAGATGTATGCACGTGTAACTTGAAGGTTACATGGCGTAACAGTGGACTAATGCAAAGAGACGGTTCTACTTATTTATTCTCGAGTCATTAACGCGAGCGCGATCACAGAAAAAGTATTCCCAATCGAACTCGGAGCATTCACAGACATGCGCTGCAACGCGCAGCGAAGTTATCGTCGGGCAAGTCGCGAAATATCTCGAAGGTGAGCGCGCTGATCCTCTATCGGTTGCAACAGTAGCAACGGCTGCTGATGATCTCGCAGCCAGCAATGCGGAACGGACGCCGACAGTCCTGCGCATTGTTCTGCCTTCTGAGTAAACACTAATACTGCTAACCCACGCTCTTGAAAGATACTACACCAGTTCCCACGAGTTACGAACACGCGAATTCAAGGTACCGCTGTATTACGATTATTACGGGTATCTTACACAACGTTTATATCCGAGCGATTCGGGGGGACCGCGCCGAGGGATCTCGGCGGCTGTTCGCGCGACGATCCTGCGCGAATTCCTTTTATCTCGCGCTCATCTCGCGGCTGATGATTTTAATTGGGCGGGCTCTCATAGCGTCTCGCCGCGTACAAATCCCGTCCGTCATGCTGAAACGAATATTTTTTCCCTCGCGGATTGCACGTTGTGATTGAAACGCCGGCTGTCGTGGCGCGCGAACGCGCTGTAATTTCCTCTCTACGAGTCTATCACGCCATCGATAAATTACTACGCTTCGTTACGTTAGAATATATACACTTGGCGCAGAATGTACGTACGTGTGAGTTATGGCGCGTGCGTATTGGCCCGTAAGAGCTGTGTATATTTGTTGCTTTGCCGAAAACGAGCTCATCGCGGTAAGGAGAATAATATTCAGCGCTATGGTGCACGCCTTGCACGTTTCCTCTCATGAGCGACTCATTAGCGACATTCCACGTCGTTGTCTGACTCATCAGTGCTACCTCGGCCCGTACAGCTTTGCATACCGGCGGACGTGAAGCCGCGTAGTGATACCAATTTCACTTTACGATCGAGATCTCGCCGATTTAACTGGTCGTGAAATCAATTTAAGATATCGCGCATTTTGTTCATAGTAATTATTATTTCCCATTCAATATCCTTACGCGCATTGTTTAACACTGAGACTGTTAAAACAATAAAAATACAAACGGGTTGGTAATTTCTTATCAAACTTACTCAAATTTATAACGGTGCATTTTTTATTGAGTAAAATTAGAAAAAGATAAATAAGCATTTCTTGCTTTGTATTATGTTTTTTTTTAAAATAACAGTTTATTTAAAAAAATTGCGTAATCTTTGACAACATAACATTTTTACGATATCGAAGAATTATATAATTTTTCAAAATTTCCTGTAATATGCAAATATAAAATTAAATTTTGTATTATAAGTGAGGCAAGAGACACATACATATATACGCAGATTTTTATAATTTTCACGACGTGAGACAATAATAGAAACTCCTCTTTAAGTTTCTTGGAGCGAAATTTCATTAAAAAAGTAGAGTGACCGCCGAGTCACTCAAATTTGATTTTTCATTCATATAGAATTAATTCTCCATTCAGAATTATCAAGTGATTATTTTCATTTGAAATTGAAGAACGAATTTGACGTATTACATCCTTTAGAGGAACATATAGATACTCTAATCGATTGAGACGTTCGCTCTTATAAAGTCAGGATTCATTTTAAGCTTCAGTGAAACATTCGTTCTTGCGATTTCAAGTGGCAGTACTTTCACTATCGCTTCGAGTGAAAATACTGTCACTTTTCACTCGTTTTGAGCGAGAGCCTACTCCGAGAAAGGAGGGAGTGCAGAAAAGGCCGATTTCTGTTTCCGAGGATGCAAGTAAAGAAATAATGTTTTTTGTAGATTTTGACTTCCTGAATACGATAAAATTATCTGAAAATTTATGGTATTTCAGGAATACTTTGAAAATTGAATAAGGACATAATATACAGAAATTCAGTTGATATGTAGAATTATCACTCCTTCTGAATTCTTGTGAGTTCTGAGTTTTGAGGAGCGGGATAAGAAAGAATATTTTGTGTGTAAGGAGAAGTGTAAGAAATGTGTGTGTGTATTTTGAGGATAAGGGAGAGGAGGAACTTAAATATATAGGTTACATAAAATCCATAAAGGAACTCCCATAAAAATGCATCTAATGAGACAAAAGGCGTGTTTATATTTGGGAAATGGAAATAAATACATAGATATATAGTTTTCTTTATTTCCATTTTCCTAATACAAACACGTCTTCTGTCTCATTGGATGCATTTTTGGGAATCTAACCCAATTTTATGTAACTTACTCACAAGTCTCTTTTTCTCCTTCCATCCCATCTGCACACACACACATACGCATGCACCACACATTTTTTATACTTTCCTTTACACAAACAAAACACCCTTTCAACTTGCTTCCCAAAACTCACAAGCATGCATATTGTAGTAACTCCATATGTTAACCAAATTTCTATACATTATGTCTGCTTAATTTTCAAGTCCCCGAAACACCACAAACTTTTAAATAATTTTATTATATTCAGAAAATATAGAAATCTACAAAGAGCACTATTTTTTTTGCTTATATTTTTAAGAGCAGAAATAAATTTTTTTTGCACTTCCTCCTCTCGAGAACACAAAATTATATTTTTAAATTAATTGGATTTTTAAATTATATCTTTGAACCAAGTATACTGCATTGAGTTAGTCAATAAATATATATCATACCACAATATAAATTTTTTATTACAAAAGTGTAGCAACAAATCTACTAAATTGTTAAATTGTAATGTAAATTTATTAAAAATTACATTCAGATTTTCACATTAACTCTTGCATAACATGTTGCTTTGAGTAAATTTTGATTATTTTCTTTTGTTTTTATTTCGTATTTTTATTTCCTCGTTTTGTGTGATGAATATGAATGTCACATGAACTCATTAGAAACGCGAACTTCAAGTTGCTACCAAATTTACATATATTTGTCTATATTTATTTATTTATGATGTACAGATAGATTTTCACGATTATTACGAAGTAATAATCGATGATGGAAACTCTACAATTTTTTAAATTATATCTATAAGTTGTATTGTTATATTCTCTCATTAAATTCATTAAATATATTGAAATTTACATCATACAAAAATATAAATTGTTTATTACATTGAAGCAGCTACAAATTACTAAAATTTTCATATTGCATTTTACATGACATGTAGTCTTGAGCAAATCTTGACCATCCTTATTTCTATTTCGTCGTTCTCTATGTGATAAATATGAATGCAGACATGAGCCATTCATATGACGCAATCTTTACAAATTGTCTAATAAAGTTACTGGCAAATTGCCTATATGGGTACAGTAGACAAAAAAGTTGCTCGTAATTTTTCGGGAATATTTGTGAACTTGCGTCTTGTCCAATGCGAGAATTTGAATGGAACAATTTTGAGTAAAAGACGGATGAATTCCCAAACTCAGTTGCCCAAAGTTGCAGACAATTTTACTGTCCATGACTATATCTTGAAATGAAATTACTTCCTCGCGATTGTTCTCGCGACATTTGGCAAACAATCAACGAGAATTTTATCTGGCGTTCTCGACAATTCGTGCAAGCGCATATGCATACGCGCACACACACACACACACACACACACACACACACACACACACACACACACACACGCGTGCGTGATCATTTACACGTGCGCATTTACAGTCTCATCCACCGGATTACGTTCTTCGAACGAAACGGGAAACCCGATTGATAAAGGAATTAACTTGCAGCAGATAAGATCGCTTGTCTGTATCGAATCGGAGAATGAAGAAGATCTGCATCCGTCGAAGGCGTCACCTTTTGCACGTAACGCGATGCGTGAAACGAGATGTTGCCGCGCGCTCGGCGGTGCAGCGGGATCACAATGCGCGCGTTGTTATGGTTTTCGCGATGCGCTATTCTGCAGCGGGCCGGATAACAGGATATACGGTGTCCGATGAACATCCCGCGCAGTCCGCGGCACTCTCCGCCCGTTATCGACCACGCGCGACACGTTTGCACGCTGATAGATACACGCTCCTTTCGATACACCGATAACTTCCATTGCGCTCGCGTTGGATGATACGTCCGCGTGAGCGTTTACGTTCGTACGTTTTGGAACCACGCGCGACGCACTGTGAAGAAGGAAACAATTGTTGTTCAAATAGTTTTGAGAAAATCATTGGATTACAACGATTACAAAAAAAAAAAAGTAGCAACTCGATAAGTGCATTGGAAAAAATTATCCGAAAACTGTGTCTTTTAAGATAACGTGAATTATAAGGCAATAAGCTAATTATGGGTCATTAAGGTTAGAGTAACTTTCAATTGTTTATATAAATTTGTCGATAAAACATTAAAACGAATTGTTGATAACAGTAATTAATATCAATTTTAAAATAATGGTATTGGCTTTTAAATTAGTTTTTTTCTAGATTATAAAAAATTAAGTTAGAAACATTTATATAATATAAATATTATGCACAAATATAACAGGTTATATGATACTTAATTTTATATTAATAATGTCCATATTTATATTATGTTTTAGTCTGTATAGAATAATAGTATGTGTAGCACAACCTCTATTAACTACAGAGGTTAAGTAAATCTAAAGGACCTAAGATCTGAAAGATCTGAAATAATTGATATTCTACGTTTCTTTTTTAAATATTAAGAATATTTGTGAAATTTTAGAATATCTTAGAAATCTTAGTAATTTTAGAACATAATTGTAAAAAAATCTAAGGAATATAAAAATTTGTTCTTTATTTTTATTATAATGTGTACTTTTTTAATATATTAATAAACTAAGTTTGACTGTGTGTGTGGAAATTGGGACGCGGGCCATAAGTGAGACTGATACTTTTTATTGAACAAACTAGGATCGCGAATAAAACTGAAACAAGTCAGATTTACACTTTGACGCAGAAATTGTAATTGTAATTGCAAAATAGGCATATTTGCCATTTAGTCAAAAAATTAAAGATTCTAAAAATTAAAGCAAAAAATTAAAGATTCTAAAACATAATTGTATGTGTGATATAGATGTTCTTTCAACCAAAAGATTTTATTTTATTTTTAGAATTCTTTATATATATATATACAGTGTTGTAACAGATACATGTTTTGAAGTAGCTAGATATAGATACAGATACAGTAAGAAAAATGTAGCTAGATGAAGATACAAATACGAATTTCATATGAATACCAACTAGATATAGATACAGATACAGTAAGAAAAATGTAGCTAGATGAAGATACAAATACGAATTTCATATGAATACCAACTAGATATAGATACAGATACTTTGAGAATGTATTTAAATCTCTTCAGATACTTTTCAGATACTTCGATTACGGAGCGCTCAGTGAGCTATTACATTTCATTAGTACATATTTTTAGATCTAAAAGAATATGCCAATGGGATACAAGAGTTCACTGAGCGCTCAGTGAACGGTTATAGTCATGGACATAGTATACATGGACTCCAAATGCCCTATGTTCTGTCGTCTAATAGAGTGAAGCCAACATCTAGAAAGAGAGCGAGAATAGAGGGGCTACAGTTTTCTTCCTATTTTGTCACTTTTTTTTGCGCGTGCATCCATTTCTCATTTCCATAATATTATAGAGCGCAACAACACCCCGATTAGACTAGCAAATAAAAGTTTTATTTAAATCTTATTACATACTTTATCTGTGCAGAAAGAGACAGAGAACAAAGGGGCTGTACGTATTGGCTTCTCTTTTCTGACTGTATGCGGACTCTATGTATATTATGTCTATGGATGTAGTACTGAATGCATCCAATGGGCGCGTTCAGCGGAAAAAGCGCTCAGTGAGCAATCAACGATTATTGGTTCTTACTGTTAGATCCCTAAATCTGGACCAATTACATTGACAAATTATTCAACTGTTGTGCAACTGTTAAGTTCGCTGAATGCACCCAATAAAGCAACCATGGTGTAAGAATATAGGGGTTGCGTTCCGTTTCACACATTATGCGCGCATTCCCTATAGTATACGTGACGTGAACTGTAGATAAATGCACGCATATATGTAAAACGGAACGCGGCCAAGGTGTTTCATTGTGCATCATGAAGGTAGGAGTAGAACTAATCAAAAAATTACCACAAAACATATTGATCCATATTCTGAATCTTCTTTTATCGATAAAAGTACTTTAAATGTAGCTTCTCAGTCAATTAGGTGGCTCCTAAGCCTCTTTTAGAGACACTTTTATAGATAAAAGAGGATTGAGAATATGGGTCATTATGTTTACGTTACGTCTGATGAGGACCATTGGGTTTGTGGCAACTTTCTGATTGGTAGCTACTGCGCATCCATCGGAATGCATCACTTTATATTCTTACACTATGGAAACAATAACTTTGTCTCTTGTGAAAAAGTAACAATTATATATAAAATCACCAAAATTGCATTTTATTTCGTATCTGTATCTAAAATGATAAATTTAGGTACAGATACGAGATAAAATGTAACTAGATACAGAGAGAGAGATACAAAATTTGAAATAAAAAATATAACTAGATACAGATATAGATACACAAAAAGTATTTAGATACTGCAAAAAGATATATGTATCTAGATACGTTACAACACTGTATATACTGTATATCTTCTTTTATGTTTTTTCAATACCAGATCTAATCATATAATACGAATAATTTTACTTTCGACGGAAAATTAAGTGAATCAGACCACATAGATTTTTAGATATTAATTAAAGAAAATTTGTGCATTATGGTATACAATCATATATGTAACAATTTTCTTTAATATTTAAAAATCTATGTGGTCATTTGCAAAATGGTAGAAGACTTTTTTGTTCAGTTTGACTTATGTATAAATATACCACGACAGACGGCGCCACTGCAACTCATCTATCATATCGCGCGTGATCATTCACCAATGTTTTTTAATTAATATCTCGCAATAACTATTATTGCGAATATCGAAAAACGGCACAGGACTTTCTTGTTCCCCTCAATCCGTTCTACGTTCTCACAAAGGGTCATCATGGAGGTCTGAGACACCCTGTTTATGAAGAAAATATTGTAATAAAAATTACGTCAAAATATAAAAAAAAACATTTGAGTGATTACAATAATTTTTTAGTAAACAGCCAATACGTATATAACATTTCTAAACAAATACATAATTTTGTTCATAATTCTGTGTACGATCCTAAGATCACACAAATTAATTAATTAATTTTGTTATAATTCTTATTGCAATATTTTCTTCGTGTATATAACATTGAAGTTGAATTAATTTCACTCGACACGAGTTGTTCCGCCTGATATTTTATCTAGTATAATTATTTAAGTTATTGCAAAATTCCAAAAAGACAAGAATGAAGAATCTGTGCGTGAAAGAAAAATGCCGACAATTTAAATGGCACGAAAACCCAATAGTCCGTTACAGAAGCCTTTCCTATTAAGGAATTACACCACTTTAACGTTCAAAAATTAAACATATTTTTAAGAATTTTTGGTGGGCAAACAAAGAAATAAATCGAAAATCCGTTTAGAAGACTTTATTGTACATGTTTTAAAATGTATATTCAAATTTTTATGTTAACATATATTACAAAATGACGGCGCTAGAGTCTTATCACAATATGAGCGTGTTTTTCGGAACGAGGCTTCGGGGCTTGTAGCATAAGTGTCGCAAATGTTGATCTAGAACCAAAATTTTCCGTCATTTACATACCAATAGTTAGAGAAGTAGGGAATTTTTGATATATTGAATATTATGCATTTTATAAACAATTTTCGATAAAATTTTTAGAGTACAAAATGAAACTTTTTCTTCAAATGCGTGCCATTTCTATAAAAATAAATATTTAAAAAATCCTCTAATGTACTTCTTTAGCTATTGGCATGTAGATGACGGAAAATTTTAATTTTTTTGTTCTAGATCAACATTTGCGACATTTGTGCTACAAGTTTCGGAGCCCTGTTACGAAAAACATGCTCATGTTGACAAGCCTTCAGCGCCGTCATTTTTTAATATATGTTAACATAAAAATTTGAATATACACCTTAAAACATGTACAATAAAGCCTTCTAAACGAATTTTCGATTCATTTCTTTATTTGCCCACAAAAAATTCCTAAAAATAATAATTTTCGGGCGCTAGAGTGGTGTAACCCCAGAATGAAAATGTTTTCCACAAAAAAAGGAGCGTGCGACTATTTCCACCAGAAGGTTCCGAACGTTACGTTATCCGCGATCCAACCTTCCCGTCATCCCACGGGAGATAAAAACGACGTCGAACCGTGACAAAGTGACGTGACGTGGTGCACATTCAGTAGCCCACAACGTGGGTTAACGTCCGTGTTAAGTGGTATCCGTCTCTATCGGAGGGATGCTGCTGCCCTGACATTTAGAAGCGTGGCATTTAGCTCCGGTCTTCCCCCTCGTTAAACATCCCTATGCAATTTCCTATCTGATCATGAGACACCAATATTAGTAGAGAACTTCTCCCGCCTTTCCGGCTGACATCACGCTGTCATCAACAGCGGCTCTATCGAAAGGCGGACCAAGTGGAGGAAAGACGCGATCCTGAGAATTTACGCGTGCAAAAATCGCGATCACGCGTCCAGCAGTTTGAATCGCGTGACGGTCCGCCTGTGACATTAGGTCAGGTCTGCTCTTTTTGGCTGAACTGTCTGAACTGGTGCATACTAGTGCAATAAGAGTGAGATAAATATGTTTGGTTTTACTCTAACTTATTGTATCAGTCTGCACTAGTTCAGGCGGTTCAGCTAAAAAGAACAGACTTCTTATCGTAGCTGATTACAAATTATAATAATGACTTTTTCCATCCATAACTTAAACTGTAACGTGGTTGTTGAGAGCTATGAATAATTTGGAGGAAAAGTCACACGTTTCTCTTCGCAAGTTTTCGCCCTAGTCGCAGCGAAGCCACGATTTTAATTGGTAGCTCGGGGCCCCTTGAACTCTAGAGCCATTGCTGGCTGTTATCTTTCATCCCCTTGTATGCTCTTCTCACACTCCGTTTTAATAGCTTGCGCGGGTAAAATCTAATATTGTGGCGAAACATATTTCAGGCGGCATCATACACAGCGGTAGAGGGAATTTAATTTACTTGATCTTTCGCTTCTTCATGTATCACCACCCAGATAGACTTTCACAATTATCGTGACATGAAATAATCGATGATGGGAACTTTATCATTTTTTCAATTCCATTTATGAAGCAAATATACTGTATTGAATTAAATTATTAAATTATTAAATTATTAAATCATACAATAATGTATATTTTTTGTTACATTGATACGACGAATTTATACTAAAAGTTGCGCTCAGATTTTCATATTGCGCTCTACATAGCATACTGTTTTAAATTAATTTTGATAATTTTTTTCTATTTACGTTACGGTTCGACGTCGTTTTTATCTCCCGTGGGATGACGGGAGGGTTGGATCGCGGATAACGTAACGTATTTTCCCGTTACATTTATATTTTGTCATCCAATATGATAAATATGAACACTATGTCAAATTTCCATACAACAATATGACATTTTAATGATGTCTAAAAAACGTTTTAAAATTTTTCACACGTCGTAAAAAAATATTTCAAAGAGATGTCTTTAAAACGTCTTATGTTATGATTTAAGAAATCTTGAACTATTGTAAATCTTGTACCATTGTAAATCTTGTACTATTTTAAGACGTCTTTAAGATGTTATTTTAAGACATCTTGTTTGTTGATTACTTTAAGACCTTTATATATATATGCTACTATAGATTTCTATAATTATGTATATATTAAGAAGGGGAAGATGTTTTATTTATTATCATTTATTTACTGCAGTTAGTTGAAAATTATAATTAGAATGTGAATTTGCTTATCCATTCTGTTCAGGATTAGGATTAGGTATCGATGACAGCTAGCGGATAATAATGATATTCAGCACATGTATTGTATACTTTACATTTTAAAACGTATGCTGCCAAACTACGTAGCGATATTTGGTAGTACCTAATTTAAAACTTAAAGTATACAATGTCGGACATCGGCTAGCTGTTATCGATACCTAATCCTGAATAGGACGGATGAGTAAATCTACAGTATCTAGCTATTATTCCTAAGAACCATCTCCTTTCACCTGTATAAAAAAAAAGGAAATTTTTACTCGCTACTGCAACTTAAAAGTAAACTAATCAAATTATAAAAATTTTTAATATTTGCCATATCAACGGCATATATAAATCTCATAGTCAGTAATATGGACATACAAAGTCTTAATAATGTCATTCAATAAACATCAAAAAGACATCTGTTATAAGATGTCTTTAAGATGTCTTTAAGATGTCTTTTGATCATATCATAAAGATGTCTTACATAAGACATCTTTTAGACATGCGTGTTGTATGAGTCATAAGGAACGTAATCTTTATAAATCGGCTAGTAAAGTTATTGCCAAACTTGTCTACTTAGATATACAGAAAAGAAATCATTTTTTTTTCAAAAATATCTTTATTTTTTGCATTCTAATATAATAAATCCTAAAATAAAATTAATAACGTTTTAACGTTGAATAAAGATAAGTTATTTGCATCAATACATTTTGTGATTCAACAAAGAAAAATTATATTTTTATTATCCAAAAATAATTTTTTCATGAATGAAAAGTACAAAATATTGGATTCAAAATATTATGTTTTAAAATGTTGGAAAAGAGAAGGTATATAAAAAGAGATATTATTATCAAAATAATCATATTGTAGGGGAGAGCGGGGCACAGAAGACCGCTTAACATTCTAAGGTTAATAAACAATTTATCAGTTATAAGTAATGGCCCAAAGTTGCTCAGCATGTACCTACAAGGGTTATGCATACGCAGATAAAGCATTAGTTTAATAACTGTAAGAGATTTTATTTTAGATATTAAAATTGTTGGAAAGAAAAATGGTATTCTGTGCCCCAAACACGTGTGTTTGGGGCACAGAGGACCATGTATGATTTTTTATATATGTATGATAATATTTCGCATATTATACATATAAGTAGAAACAGAGTAATAAAAATAAATTTATCATAACTTTATTATTTCCAGATAACACATATGTGTGTGTGTGTGTGTGTGTGTGTGTGTGGAAATATATATGAAGTGAAAAAAACAATGTTTTATTGGCATTTCTTTTTTCATTTTTAATTAATAGGTACATAATAAGAATATATTTATTATATAATAACGAAAAAGTATTTATTTATTATAATTAATATATATATATATTTTTTTTTAATATATGTGCCCCAAACACACACTTTACAATAAAATACATGTATTTATATTTATATGACAATGTAAAAATAATGTAAATATACACATAACTTCTTTAATGTATTTTGGATACGTTATGAAATTTGATTTCACAATAATAATATTATGTCATTATTTTATACGAACATATTAATATTACATTTTAACAAGTGCACCTTAAAAAATGATCCTTTCACGGTCTTTTCGTTACAATATTCTCTGTAAGGTTTATTTACATGGCCTACTGTCATTACACTATTAGCGGTTGCCTGTTTATTATAATTTCTTCATTTTCAAACAGATGGCGTTTGTTTATCTATGTTTTATAAGCGATGGTTTTCTGTACTTCCCTGGTCCCGCTTTCCTCTATTTCTTATAGTATTCAAATAGTATTCAAATATTCATTATAGTATTCAAATATAATGATAACATTGTTGAAATTCAGGACTTTAGAGAATTCTTTTAAATTATATATTGTTGCTTATGAAACAATGATTGCCAATTTGAGTATAATAGTTTTAAATAGGTACTAACTTTTTTCTGTATATTAAAAAAGTAATTTGTTACCATCACCCACTCTGAAAAATATCTCATTGCCGTTATTATTATTTATTTTGAAAAATATCCTTTGGCGTTATTGTTATTCATTTTGAAAAATATCTCGTTACCGTTATTCTTAATCGAGAGATAACGAGTCGTTACAATTTCCATTACAATTTTCACCAAATTTCGAAGACTTTCCACAATTCACGCAAGACTTTCCACATATTTTACACTTTTTTTTATTTGAATATGTTTATTACAATCTTAAACAAAAAATAAGTAATATTTAAATAAGTAATATTTCGGGCAAACGTTAGTTAGACGTGTGTTGAGTTTTAGATCATTATTTAAACTCGAAATAAATTAACAAGGTAATAATAAGAGATCAAATTACTTATATATATATATAAATATATAAATGAATATAATATAAGATAGATATATTAGTTTTAATTTTAGCTTGATTTCATTTATTATTGTATGACTATATCCAGTGGTTTTCTGCGCTTGAGTATTTTACAAACACAAAGTAACAATTATATTTTCGCTACTGTCATCTCAAAATGTAACTGCGTTACCGTTGCAATCACTGACACAGAGGGAAAAAACGCTAAAGAATAACGCCGCTATCAAGTTATTGTTGAAGGGAAGCAACAGCGACATTGTTACAAGAAAGGTAGCCAAGCCCAAATGATCGTCACAACAACGATTCGGCTTCATATATTCATGTCACGTAACACAAATCGCCTCATGATTACACTCTATATCCCACGAGCGCTCTAATTTAACACGAGAGTTATCGCTATCATGCGTAAGAGAAGTAGCGGGCGTTAGATAAACAAGCCCGAACGCGACGGAGCGACGGTATAAATGTAGCTTATGACGAGCGTCAATTTTTCATTGCGTCACTTATGACTGATCCTCGCGCGGTCGCTTACTCGGAGTCAGCTGCCTTCTGAGTAGCCACCTTCGATGACGATAATAAATATCCATTAATGTAGCCGGAGCGAGTAGGGGGATAGTTATCGCATCGCGAGCTACAGAGGCAGATGACTCGAAGAAGGTCCAGCTGCCTTCGATCACTAGCTCATTGTCGGGACCATCCGCTCGCCGGAGAGATGCGAGCAAACGGGAAAAAAAGCGTTAAAAAGAAAAGAGAAGGTGGAGAACGGACGCGATTCCTCGTAGCCCATTAAAACTTCGACTGCCGGCGCGAAATTCGCGGGCGTGTTGTTACGTTGCAATTAGGCGCCGCCGTTAAAAGAACGGCGTCGGCCGTGCAAAATTATTAATAGTGCATATTACGCGCGGCGTGTACGACTGACAAGTATGCAGAATTATCTTTCTCTCATTTTAATTTCCTCGCCTCAATCTCAATAACATTCGTTACGTGTGTCTATTAAAACGAGGAGAGCGGTTATATCGGCCGTGGAATCTCCGTTGTCGGGGCATACGCGAATATGAATCCTAATTAGATTGGTGAAAAACGCAGTGTAATATTTCTTTCGCGAGACAGAGCTTGACCAGAGATCTCCCTCTCTGTCTCCCCTTTCTTCCCCACTTTTTCTCTCGCTCCTCTTTTTTCTCTCTCGTCTCGGCGACCTTTGTCTCGAGATGGTTCACTTCACCTCATATATTATCGACCGCAGCAGCAGCAGGTGATATCTGTGAATACTGACTCACGTGAGCACGTACACACCGGTATGAGACTGGGAACACGTATTTCGGAGAAGAAAACAGATGAAGGACACGGCGCTCCGCTCTCTGATGCTTATCTCCTTTTTCATTAACTCTTTTGATATTAAAGATAGCTGTAATCGGCCGACACACTGTACCCTTCTCGCACTGAAGCCGTCGGATGATTGAAACATCTCTAAAAATAGCTCGGAAAGAGTTCGTAGCAGTCGGCGAAAAATATAGACGAAACACGGAGACGCGTTTGTTACGAAATTGGTTTCATTCGGAAGTCTCCTCTCGTAGAATACATACGTAGAATACAATTCCATTTGTCAATATGTTTCTCTTGAGGGACGTTTTGTTCGCTAACCCAATGTTGTCGGGAAAGACTTTCAAGGAAGTGTTGCCCGCATGAGTTTCCGCGAAAATTAAAAATACGCTAGGATTCCTATTTTCTTTGGAAGGACGTATGATTAAGATACAGTTAATGTATGTATAAGATGTAGTTGAATAACATATTTCTACTTTAACATCACATTTTTATGGTTTACCTTGTTTTATATTATTTCTGAATTTTAAAGTTTTTTCTTTCAGAACCGCAACGAAACTTTGCAAATTTTTATATACTTCACTATCATTTTAAATACTTAAAGTACATATATACAATTGAGATTTTTGTCATTATTTTTTATTGTTGTTTTTGTACTAAAGTTAGCAACATCATATATTTTGCCATAACAGTACGGTTTAAAATACTCTCAAGCAGTAAGATGACGTCAATTGATGTATTAATGATATGTCATTATCGTTAGGGTTATTAGGTTACAGTTCAAAGTGGAATAATTTTTATCCGGACTCTATATCACTGTCAAATTGTTTGTGTGATCACTTTTAGATGTAATATAGATTAATTTCTATATATTCAACAAAATTTTTTCATTATTTTTGAAGTATGTGCACAATGAATTTTCAGAGTAATAGCTGATATTTATTTCTTAACGCATTCGATTCTGAGAAAACGTAATAAAAAGATCTCACAAGATATACGCCAACTACATGAAAAAAAAAACATTCATAGTCGTATGCAAAAAAGTCTAAAAATTAATCCAGATATATTTATAAAAAATCTAATAGAAATCTTATAAAAAAAAACGAAAAGAGAGAGAAAAAAGAGAGAGAGAGAGAGAGAGAGGGAGAGAGAGAAAGAGATTTTAGGAAGGTGAGAAAAATAATCCCGAGAAGACGTAATCATTTTACCGATAAGATAAACCAAATATTTATTTTATCTCGACGGCCTCCTCTCAGAGCAAATCTGACGATTTGTGAGAACTGATCAAATTCGCATATTATTTTTATAAGTTGCCCAAACTGAACGTTCGGCTTCACCAGTGGAGTCAATACACGCCACTAGCGTTGATTCTAACGGCGGAATTTGGCGAAAATTCGGACAAAAATAGATGATAGGATCGACTTCCGCGCGACACAATTTACAGATCGTCAATTCGAGTGACAAAAAGATATATATACGTGGCCCGATCCGGCTGCGTATTGTTACCTTGGGTAGCAGGTGCCACCTTACATGCTCCGGGATGAACAGCACGCGTCCCGACAAGAACGCTCTTAACTCTTTGCACACGCGCGCAAACGCATTCCGCATCTGCAAGATGGTACGGCGGTTGCAGATGCACGGACGGCTATCTCTCGTGGCGTCCCGCGTGCGCGAGCGATAATATTGTTGATCCATCGATCCGGCGACAAAATTACACAAGCGGGAAACACCTTGCGTGCCTTCAGCCTGTCTCTTTTCTCCCTTTTTTTTATTTGCATGCCTATATAAACACATAATTTGCAGATGGCGTTATTTGATGCGTAAAATATGAGGTATTTTAAGTAATAATATTAAGGTAGTATTAACAATACGCGTATTGACAATAGAAATTAGGTAAGGAGAACTAAGTTTCAGGGTTACACAGATCTGCACTAAGAAAAAAATATTAAAAAATTGACAAATATTTATTTGGTGGATTTGTATTAACATTTTTCGTGTTATTTTAATGTTATCCATGTTATGTATAAAATAAACTGAACATTTAGTTCAATGAGACGATCTCTACATTGACTCAATTACATTATCGGTCCAATTTGCTCAACTACTTTTAACCACAGATAGACTTACTTGTATTTTTAATTTAGATTAATGTCTTAACAATTGGACAAACATCTATATCATATATACAAAATTACATTTCAGTTTTATTAACTTTTAAACGTTAATGAAATTTCGTAGTTGAAATTTCTGTATCGGATTGTTTATCTGACTTGACTTTATTTAATTTGACCCAACTGCAATGAGCATCACAAAATCTGAGCCTTAGTTCTTCACCGAGAAGAGAAGCGTTAATGAGACTTAATGAGAGTTAATGAGACTTTGCTTGAACGACCAAAATTCGTCTAAACAAACATTTAGTCGATTGAACGAATTATAACGTTACTACGACGACAGTTACCAATTGATTTGGTCAATAACTATATCAACGCAATTTATTGTTGCACTAACACGTAATTTGTTAAAGACACAATATTTCTTCGCAAACGAATAACCACCGATTTTATCGATTCAATTATTTCTTTTCTCAATATCTTCACACCTAATTATTTTTTTATGCGGATATCATATTATTCTCAAGTTTCAAATGCAATTGAAAGTTTTATATCAGATATTGCCTATTTGATTAAATTTTTATTCAATTTGACTCGATTGCAGTTTGTACAATTACACTGAGAAAAAAATATCTAAAAATTAACAAATATTTATTAGATGGGTATTATTAACATGTTTACGTAAATCAAAATTCTTTTCATTTAAACCGAATATTTTTTATTCGATCTAAATGAAGAGAATTTTGATTTAAATAAATATGTTAATAGTACCCATCTAATAAATACTTATTAACTTTTTAATATCTTTTTTCTCAGTGTGAATTAATCATTAAATTTACATCGAAGTATATATTAGTGATAGCGCAGATGAATATTGATCGCTAACGTAGGGCAGGTCTGCTCAGTGGGTGTTGTCACATGATGAAGCCGCTTCAAGTAACTTCTTGCGATTCGACTCTCGATTGCGCGTGCATCTTCGTGGCTTGTTTTCATACTTCAGATTTGCACGCCGGCATGGTTAAGTGTTTCAAGTGTCTTCTCGAATCGCCGCGATTTCCATTAAATTTACTTTACACAGTGACGTAAATTTTTTGTTATATTGATACAGCGACAAATTTACTAAAAGTAAGTAAATTTGCAAATTTACTTACAAATTTTCATATTACATTTTACATAACATATTATTTTGAACAAATCTCGAAAATCTGTTGTTTCTGTTGTATTTCTATTTCGTTTTATATGTTAAATATGAGTGCTGTATGAACCGCTCATAAGAGAGGCAAGTAAAACGACTAATAAAGTCGCTGCCAAATTCACATACATGTGTCTAACTTGGTAATGAAGATCCGACGAGAGTGTTGCCGCAGATTGCTTCTCGAGAAGAGACTCCCCTCTTTAGACTTATTCTGTTTTCCTCTCTTCTTTTTCTCTTTTCGCAAAACACCGTTACGGTTAACACGTCTGATACGCGGTGGATCGATTGACGCAGCAATTAGCGAGTCGCTTGCGCGGCGATCGATATTGCGTACGCGCGGGAAGCCTCCGACTACGGCGGACATATGCGGCGGCGGCGGCGGCGGCGGCGGCGGCGGCGGCGTTTCGCCGGCTCCGATTCCCGGTGATAAAAGGGTGAGAGATCAACGGCCCAGACAGACGGAGGATCTCGGTATTCACATCTTGAAAGCTGCCGGCACGCGCCTGCAGCAAGGTGTGCCTCTCACTTTATTCATCTACCTCCGGTCTTTGGGCGCAGGAGCAGCTGTTGCCGGGCCGGAGCGCATGGCGCGTGCCACCAGGTACCTATATAATAAACCGGGAGATAATGCCAGGGTGCGTGGCACTACGCCACCGAAGACCCTTCGAGGAGTAGAGCCGATCGGCTAGCGAGGAAGAGAGAGAGAGAGAGAACGGTTGAGGGAGCAAGCGAGAGAGTGAGAGAGAGAGAGAGAGGGAGACCGTGCGGCTTTTTAGCTTCTACACGATCGAGGGGAGATCGTCGGCTGTGACGTGGCACGTAGGTGGGTGCGAAAAGTTGATCGCCTTGGATCGGACAACGTGAATTCGCTTGACCGTTTTTAGGTCCTCGCGAGACACACACATACACACGTGGTCAGACATATTGTCCGCTCTTCATCCTATCTTCGCTTGAGGTTGAACGCGACTTATCTTAGAAATTCTTCCTCGTCGAGAACTTTATATCGACCTGGAATGTGTACGTTGGATATCTCGATTTACTTGATCTCTCTCTCTTTCTTTCTCGCGTGAATGATATACTAACAGGAATGCGCGTAGCGATCGTCTCTGCCATCATCCATTCGTGTAGTTCGGAATTAATTACTTAATGTCGGCATAACATCTGTCATTATCTCTTTATTGCGGCCGCACCTTCCTTCGTTAATTATCACGATTGCGGGGTGTATTTCGACTATATATTTAATGGCCGATCTCTCCTTCAAATTGATTTTTCTGAAATTTAATCGTGATTTTGATATTTCTATTTGGATTCGCTTAGAGTTATAATAGCTCTCTGTAATAGAAATAACGGGAATCTCTATAACAGGAATAATAGGAGAAATAGATTTCCTCTATCATTCCTATTATAATGCACTATAGACATTATGATTAGAAAAGTTTGTTCTTTAAATCATAATAATAACTGTACGACTCAAAAAGATATTAATTTTTCCAGAATCCTCTTATATAGGCTGTCTGACAAATGTTCCAATAACTAGATATCAAGATTAGATCAAATAGAACACAAAATTCCTCTATCATTTTATAAATAATCTACGTAGATTTTTGAGTTATTAATTAAAGAAAATTGGCAAATAATCATCGCGATATGGCGGGTGAGTTATAATAGCGAATTGTAATTGTATGTTTGTAAATTAGATTAAATTGAACAAAGATATTCATTTTGCAAACAACCACGTATAGATTTTTGAGTCATTAATTGAAAAAGATTAACGGATGATCGCGTGCGACAAAGCACCCATATTTTCGTTAATATCTGTTATTTCGTTAATAACTAAAAATCTACATATTAGCAAAATGTTAGAGCACTTTTGGGTTTTGTTTAATCTAATCTAGACACACGATGTCGTTATCACGACTTATCTGCCATATCGCGCGTAATTACTCGTCAATTTTCTTTAATTAGTAACTCAAGATTTTGCGTTGTTATTTGCAAAATGATGGAGAAATTTTGTATGTAGTTCGACCTAATTTTGACATGTATACGAGGTTACATGTCACTTTGCGTCACATATTCTGTATATAGTTTCATGAGGATTCTTCTAAAGTCAGAAAGAAAATATTCTGAACACAATATTTTTAAAGTTAGAGCAATTTCGTTTTTTATCTATAGTACTTGTCTTGTTTTTAATAGTCTTGTTTTTAATAGAAATTTCTTCTAATGAGAGGACAAGTAAACATTTTTCTTGATTCAAAAGGAAAAAAAAATTAGAATATGGTAGATTTCTAATTAATAGTTCGCTTTATTAGGAGAGGAATATCCTATCGGTAAAAATTTCCGTTAAAAATTTAAAATTACAAGAAATAAAACATCTTACAACTGGAGTTCTTTTTTTAGTGTTGGATAATTAGAAGGTTTCCTTTTAGAAGAATCCTCTTGAGTTTACAATATAAGAGGATTTCGTTAAGAAGAAGATTACAATTTTTTAAAATGAAATATTAAGTAAATTGGAATAAAAAGCGCTTTGAAAAGTTTGAAAAATAATTTTAGTGAAAAATAACAGCGATATAATGTCATTTTTTATCATATACTCAAAAAAAATTTATTCTTTTTACAAGATATTATAAAATTATTTTTATAAGAATTTTTATATTTATATTTTATTTTTATATTTAATCTACAAAAAAATATAAAATTGTATCCAAGAGAATTTGGCTCGACTCGATGCAGCAAGCAAACCGAATTTTTGTTTTAATTTGATATTCTTGATTGAAATGCTAAATATTTGTTAAAAGTTTGAAAAATAATTTTAGTAAAAAATAACAGCGATGTAATGTCATTTTTTATCATATACTAAAAAAATTTATTCTTTTTACAAGATATTATAAAATTATTTTTATAAGAATTTTTATATTTATATTTTATTTTTATATTTAATTACAAAAAAATTTACAAAAAAATATAAAATTGTATCCAAGAGAATTTGGCTCGACCCGATGCAGCAAGCAAACCGAATTTTTATTTTAATTTGATATTCTTGATTGAAATGCTAAATATTTGTTAAGATTTATTAGGATGTATTCGAATAAATGTGACGCTAATGATGAATTTATAACAGATTTGCAAATATATAAATTTATACACTTGATTAAATTAATACACTTGAAATAATTAACATTTACTTGAATGTACTTTTCTGTATGCACTCTTCAGATCTCTTTTGATATGTTATCGTAACGGCAATGCGGATTGTCCGGATAGAAACTTAAAATCATATTCGTTACGCGTGACCCATAAGTCAATTTAGAGGTTCCACCTAATCTGGGGTTTCATGTCTTCATCGGTATTACTGCCTTCATCGCCGGCATCGGCAACAATGAGGTATTATCTCGCATTATGCAGGGTGCACATCTCATATTATACGCGCGAATACCGGTGACAACACTGTTGTTTGCGAGTAACTGTATTGTTTCGTTTTACATGCGACTAACCGCGCTTGCGGCAGACCGATATTCGCGGACTGCACCAACCTGCAATAATCATCTCCGGATCCGTGAAGATCCCCCATTTCTCCTCGTCGATCGGCCGGAATTTTCGCGTCGACGATTTTCCATTCTGCATCAATGCTGACGAACGGAAAAAGAATCTCCCAGCTCTGCTCGACTAATTTTTCTTTTACTCATTATATTAGTTATTTGAAAGAAGATAATCTCTTACACGATTTGTTACAATCTTTTTATAATTTAAATTATCTAGAGTAAAGTTGCAAGATCAACTATACAGATTTTTTATATATACAGTTTTGTCTTTTTATCATGGCAAAATATTTGCAAAATACATAAAGAGAGAGTACAATATACTCTCTGAAGTACAATTAGTGTATTCTTCATTAAAATGCTATATTTATAATTAATGATTCAGTACAGCAGTGCAATCAGTAAAATCTACTTGAAAGTATCAATTCATAGCAGGGTTGCGAGTAATTAATTATTTTAATTAAATACTTTCTAAATTAATTATCGTGTTTAATTGATGATTAATATGAGTCAATTCAAACTGCTTAATTGACAATTGATTTTAACAAATTTAATCGAAAACCGCTCGTTTGACAATTGATTTCAACAAATTCGATTAGAGACCATTCAATTGACGATTAACATGAGCGAAGGGAATTAAAGATCGTTCAGTTCATAATAGAACTTAGCAAATTTAATTAAAGGAGGTTTAATTGACGATTGATATACTGCAAATTCAATCGAAGACTTCTTGGTGACGATCGATATGCTCAGTATTACTTTTAAGCTTGATCTATAATGTGTTATTTGCTTCTTGTTTCTTTTCCTTTATCTCTTTCTGACTCAAACCTTAGTCCTGATCTACAATAGATGTAGTAAGCTTTAAGCCGTAAGAAATTGACCAATTACGATTGATTATTCTTCTATAATTCGATTATGATTGGTCAATTTCTTAAAGCTTACTACACCTATTGTAGATCGAGACTTAAGCTTTAAGCCAGAAAAGACAGAAGACAAGAAACTGAACGCAAAGAGCATATTGTAGATCAGGCTTTAACGCAGGTCAATTATTGGCATTTTCCATTTGCAAAACCAATTATAATCTTGAGTAATCGGACACTTTTCGATTGAATCGATTACTCATAGTAATCGACAATTAAATGGCCTTTAATTAAATTTATTAAGTTTAACTGTTGATTGAACGATTTTTTATTCTCTTCACTCATACTAATCGTCAATTGATCAAATACTAAAATTAATCGATATTAATCGGTTTTTGATCAAATTCGTTGAAATTAATCGCCAATTACATTTTTTTATTTAGCTTGAATTTATGATTTGGCTTGAATGATTTAGCTTGAATCAATAGTTTAGTTAATAATTGAGTTGAAACATGTTTGTGTGTTCAAATCAGTTATTAAATTGAAAAAGACTTGATCAATATTTTCACAAATCTAGTTTAGATCTGAATTTCCCGTTATATCAGAGTTCTTTATATGTATTATACGATATTCGCGGAATTATATTTGCAATTGTACTTCAATTGAAAAAAAAAACTTCTAGCTGTAAGTTCAGATCTGAGTGTTTTACACTGTTAAATATTGGAGGGTCAAATTTAAACCAATTTCTTGAGTTAAATAATATTTAGTTATTTTTAATTGTTATATGTGTCAAAATTTACTATTTTAACACAAAACATGTGTTTAAAAAAACAACCACATCTAATCAACCCATTTAAAACAATATTAAGTCATTTTTTACTAAAACAAAGGTTACATTAACGTGCACATAATAAAAAATAAACTAAATTTTAGTTAAATTTAATACATTTCTTAAGTTAAATTATTTAACTCCATTACATTAGTTAAATTAACGACATATTTAGTACGAGCAGTGGCGACTTATAGGAATGGTTAAAAATAACTCAAATTGAGTATAATTTGACACTACGGATTTAACAGTGTATTTGAGACAAATTTCAAGCGATGTTTGTTAAAACGGCAGTACAATATCAGAGATCTCAAGATTTTAGAGAGAGAGAGGAAAGAGACGAGGAAAGAGAGATACTGACAAAACTGAGTATCGAATGTCGTCGCGACGGGTATATTAATTTTCTCTTCGATCTGATCACTGACCCCTTGACCAAGAATCGAGGGATTGATTGGTCAAGAGACTTCCGTTACTGTCACGAAGTAGGCCTGCCGTGACAACGGTCTCCTTCTAAGTCGCGACTGGTAGCCGACCTGCCATACAAACCAAGATATCGCGCCGCGCCGGTAGCTGCTTTAGATCTGGCGAATTTGCAAAATGATCACGCGTATCCTGTGCCCCCGCGCTGGCCACTGACTCGCTCTCTCCATGAGTTCAAGATAGAGCAGAATAATTCGCGCTTTGCATGCTGCGCGATGAGCCGAAGAATGCCGGAGCGTTGCGTCAATGTCGCTCGTTTCGATTCGATTATTCGTCTCGCTGGCGTTTCACGTCACAAGCGGACGTAACTTTACGCCGAAGTAATGAATAATCCTGGAACTTACGGAAGAACAGAAAAACAAATAAAACTGCTTTACTTCTTTTTTTTTTTCTTTTTTTAGAGCGAGCGAGCGAGCGAGCAAGAGAGAGAGATAGAGATAGATAGATAGATAGATAGAGATAGAGAGAGATAGAGAGATAGAGAGAGAGAGAGAGAGAGAGAGAGAGAGAGAGAGAGAGAGAGAGAGAGAGAGAG
>NW_022639588.1:865286-870023 GCF_010583005.1 Odontomachus brunneus | reverse complement strand
GAGAGAGAGAGAGAGAGAGAGAGAGAGAGAGAGAGAGAGAGAGAGACGTGCAAAATTATTTTAGATATTTTTCAGATACCAGTTACGTTTTTATTGAAATTATTATTGATTACATCTTTATTTAGGTTAATATTAGTCACACATCTCCTCGCATATTATGCGCATATCTTACGCAGGATGCTGTTTAACTTCCTCATCGTAACCTCTTATCACTTTGTCAATCCCGTATCGGCGGGTAATTACGGATCGTTCTGAGTCAGTGAAAGGATGACTGGCGTAACGAAAGCAACGCTCGCCACGCGAAAAGAGAAGAGTCGCGGCCTTTAAATCCCGTTAGATTTAATTTCGGACGTTTCGTCCGCCAGCATGGAGGTGCCCGAACGCTCGCGACGACCGTTCATGCGGGTGCCGACGTCGTATTATGCAGTTTGGAGCGCGGCTGAGCTGTCCGCGCGAGGCTTATCACGGCGCTCTTACAAAACTTGTTTTTCGCCCGCGAGTCGGCGTAAAGGATTCAAGCGCTTTACATAAGAAAGAAAAACAAAAGCGAGCTACTGTTTGGAAGAGGATGAACCATTAGTCACTGTATGTGTAAGAGGAAGGACTCATTACAAAGTAAACGAACCAAGTGAACGTCTTATTTATGCGAATTCCCATTAACCAGCAGCATCGAAACGTCTCCCCTGGGCGTTCTGGTGTAAATTTCATTCATTCGTATCCGATTCAGTTCCCAAAACTCCCTCGAAATTATGCACGGAAACCGCGTTGAAAGTGAAACGTGAAAATAACGACGATCGCTACAAGCGCTTTAACAAACTTTGAATCAAGTCTTTGAGTAATATACGTCCACTATATAGAACGTAAGCGTGTTACATATCGTCAGGGTTAAAAGACGGCCGTGTTTCCAAAATAAGCCCGAGAAACGTGCACTTGAAACGAATCGTGTCACGCAACAGTGTGTCACCGCGGCGACGTCGTCGGTCCCTCGCCTCTCTCGTTAACCCCCGAATGCATCCGCTGGCCGCGATCGAGAGTGCTCGATCATTAATGCACGAGGATACAACCGTCCTCCTGCTGTCCGCCCTATCTCACCGCGAGAGTCTTCGACTCTCTCGGATCCAAGGAGCCGAGGGAAGACTCGCGTGCGCTCGCGCGAGCCGCGTGGACACACACGTAAGTGGAGATAGGTGGGTAGGTGGGTTAACGGGCAGGCAAGCAGGCGAGCGGGCAAGGCGAGCTGGCAGGCAGGCAGGTAGGCAGGTGCAACGCTGATGTTGCCTGAGGACTGAAACAGCTGTCGTCTTGCTGTGCCCTACTGCAGGCGCACGCGCCGACCGCATCCGCATTTACATTACGTTGCGTTACCATTCTCTCCCCGTTCCCGGTTTTAATCGGCATCTTCGCGTAACGGTCGTCGATCCCGCCGCGGATGAACGTTTCCTAGAAAAACCGAGCCGATCCTGGGGCCGATGCGACGTGATGTGAACGACTCTCGCTTGGTCACGGCATATATCGATCGATTGTCTGCGCTCTCTCTCTCTCTCCCTCTCTCTCTCTCTCTCTCCCCCTCCCTCTCCCTTCCCCCTTATCTATCTTGGTCTCTCTTTCTCTTTGCCTGGCTGCTGCCCGCTCACGCGAGAGATACCTACCTACGTACGCGGATGGTTTTAATTATGCATCGCGTCGCGTGGGTTTGAAACGATTCGCCATGAAGATACGCATTGTACGCACGATCTTCGACGAGCCACGCTCGTGATCGGAGAAATGACGAGTGACGTCACAGAGGGAAAAGGAAAGTGTTAGTTCGTGTAACTCAATAAGAACCAAATGACGAAAAACTCACTCACGAAAAGTCTCTGTCACTCTGTGCGAGCGAGAACATTCGGCTACGTTAAAACTCGGTTGAGAGAGCAATGGGCCGAGTAAAAATCTTTTACAGGGATCTTCCTGCTTCTATGACAGAGTTTTTTATCTGATTTCCAGGTGACAGAAAACACTAACCGACAGTTACACTAACAGATTTGTATTATATATACTTTCGTTTTTTATTTTTTTCAATATCTTTCGCGAGTCGCGACACTAGAAACGGAGGATGTCCTACACCTGTTTGGTCGCTCTTGTTTGGAAATCCTGATGAAATGGTTTATTGGTCGGATAGCACTTCATCCCTCCAATGAGCGTCGCGGGAGATGAGGGTGAATGAGGAAAGGCAGTCCTTCTCAAGGGCTCTTGGTCACGACGCCTTGCCGTGACCGAGATCAGCGAAAAGGGATGGGAAAAGGGCGTGGGTGGAAAGCTGTGAAACATCGAATCGTGTCATGGCTGTGGAACATTCAATTTGACAAGACTTTCGATGTAAGCAAACTTCGAGGGTTGCACTTTAGTTTTATATAGTTTTATTCAATTAGTTTTATATTAATTTTATTCGATTAAACGTTATTAGCCAATGTATTTTTGAACTTATTCTTTGTGGATAAAATTCCATTGATGTTTCCGAGGAAACACGTGTTAGAGTCATTAGTTACATTTCATTCTCTGCACAAAAACATTAGGCTCTCTATTGTTGAAGGGAAAACAAGGAATGTGGGAACTCGTCGAGGGAACTGAGATAATATGCACAACCTTGTACCAAAAACAAAAAGAAAAGAAACTTTAACACTGATTCGCGCGTAAGTAAACGTGTTATAACGTAAATTAACATTGGAACATCATTTGCTGCAAATGAACGTCTAAAGAACGTTTAAAGAATAAACGTTAAAAGAAATTTGAAAAATACTTGTCGGAAAAATTCGGCAGATACAATCTTTTCGTTTTAAAGCTAAGAGAAATTGGCAGTGCGCAAAGCTGGAGAGAACGCGCGCTCGTTCGAACGTAAAGAACGCAAAGTTTGGTAATCGTAAAAATATTCTGCCTCTCTATATCAGCTCTGTTCTTTCCGCGTATGCTTATCTGCTGCGCTGATCATACGCTGTTACGGTTTACGTATAACGAAGCATGTGAAATTAACGAAATACGGCGGCTTATTTTGTAGCGCGCGGCTCTATGAGCGCGTAGAAGTTGTTATTTTTAACCGTCATCGCAATATATTTTCTCCTCCGGGGAGATTGCTAAATTATCCAGATAAGGAAGTTTCTCTATGATATAATTTTGTTTAGATTTACACGCATGCATGTTCCTCCGAGAGAACTTGATTAAGATTATTAAATATTGGTAGTGGTAGTAATAGCAGTGGTAGTAGTAGCAGTGGTAATAGTAGCAGTGGTAGTAGTAGCAGTGGTTAAATATTGAAGAAGTTCGGGCGTGAACATATAGTTGTAAATCGAGACTATACCCGCAATTTTTCTCCCAGAGAAATTCCCGTGTAGAAATTTCTCGAGATTTTTTCAGAGGAACACATACATACACACATACAACATAGATTCCCGTCAAAACGTTTACATCTTTGTTCCAAACAGGTTCTATTGCAGTTTTCCACACTGAAACGAATCTCATTTTCTTCCAAACATGAATCTTTTGTCTACTAGGAACTTTTAAGCTGGTTACACATTGAGCGAATAACGAACGAGCAACAAACATGATATATTAGCGTTCTCTTTGCACATTAACTTTCTTCGATAATCACATCATGAGCAAATCGAGCCGGTTGCGAATAAGACGTTGTATTCAGATTCGTTAAGATATACATTTTTTTAACTATAAAACGAAAGTTTGCATTCGCTGTTCATCCACTCAGTGTACATCCAGCTTTAGAATGGAATTATATAAAGCAAATCTATTTTATACTAATTATTTAATTCAATGAAAAAATTAAAAAGTTAAAAAATATAAATATTTTAGGCACACAGACATACACACACATAAATATTTCTTAAATATTAAATTATGAAGTATAAATACTTTAAAGTATTATATATTTTGCTTAATTCTACTTATAAAACTAGAGGAAATCTTTGGGAAAAATATAAATAGAATGGAATCTGCTTGAATTTTTCAGTTGAAACTACATATTTTTAGAACATTAGACTTCTAAATTGATTCTGTAAGAATAGTTTTTCCAAATAAAGTCTATAATCGAATTAGGAAATTCGACTGGATCCCAATTAGACCTCACGAAATTTTTTATTGAAGTAGTTAATTGAATAAAACATATATAGAGAAAATGTTGTATAATAAAAATTACGTTAAAATTACATTTCTTTCCCCAGTGTTTTTTGTAGAGCTTGATCTTACAGAATCAATTTAGAATTGTAATATTCTAAAAATATGCAATTCTAACTAGAAAATTCAAGCAGATTCCATTCTACCTGTCTACATTTTTCCTAAAGATTTCCTCTAGTTTACATTTTATAAATAGAATTAAGTAAAATATTAGGTGAAGTAAAAAGTTCTGAGCGTTTTTCACTAGATGTCTTTAGTGAGCCATATTTCACGATGTATACATCGCATCGGGTCTATACGGCGATTTAAAGGTGACATTACGCTTCAAAAAAAGTTCTGTGACAGTTTTGTGTTTGGTCAAGCCAGTTGTGTGTTACAGCGTTCCAAAATGGAGGTAAAAAAAAAGAAAATTCGATACATTCTTCAGTACCACTACGACCAAGGTGAAAAGGCGGAGCAGGCGGCCAAAAAAATTTGTGCTGTTTATAGACCCAATACAGTATCGAATGCAACAGCAAAGCGGTGGTTCCAACGATTCCGTTCTGGTAATATGGACGTCGAAGATGAGGCACGCTCTGG
>NW_022639588.1:832590-865276 GCF_010583005.1 Odontomachus brunneus | reverse complement strand
AAGCGATTATCACCTTTTCAAGCATTTGCAAAATTTTCTTGATGGTACAAAACTGGCCTCAAGAGAGGCTTGTGAAAATGAGCTGGTCAAGTTTTTTACCAATAGGGACGAGGACTTCTTCAATCGCGGAATTATGAAATTGCCTTCAAAATGGACAAAAGTTATCGAACAAAACGGCGCATATTTGATCGAAATCGGATAATCCTAACTATGTTAATTTCATCGTCGAAATAAAGCGAAAAAACGCTCAGAACTTTTTACTTCACCTAATATATAATATTTTAAAATATTTATACTTTATAATTTAATATATTAATTTAAGAAATATTTTTATACCTAAAGTGTTTAAATTATTTTTAAGTTCTTAATTTCCTTGAATTATATAATAATGATTAATAATAATTATAATTATAATTTAAAATTATAACTTATAAATTACTATAGAAATAGTAAGTTAATAATTAATAGTAATAGTTAATAGTAAAAGTTAATAAGTTTGACGATCTATGTAATATATATGATATAAAAAAATATTTAAACAAGCACAATAATTCTATAGTAAAATGCGTGGATAATATTCTGAAACAAATATATAATAATTTCGGCTATAATTCTGTACGGTTCAAACAATTAAAAAAATTTTGTTGTAATTTTTACAATTCAAATAATTTTATAATTTAGAAAATATTTTACTGTTTTTATCACTATGTCTATTCTTTTTTAAATACACAATAATTAGTATGAAAATTAAATTCTCTTTGATACCATAAAATATACCGACCCAAAAAGTCGTTACTGACTGAAAAAAGGCGCGATATTAGTTCTCATAGTATTTCAGTTTCGATTTGAGTCAGAGAAGTCATGTTTGGGAATGTTATTCGCAACTAGTATCGTAACGAGATAATCAATTTTGGGACAAACATTCGGGCATTCTAATCGGAATCTATGCTGCATCTGGGAAAATCGTCGGAAATTTGTATGCCGGGAAGTCCCTTTGTCCACCAAGAAACGTCCGACGTCGTTCAAAAATATATGCAGAAGGTATTCAGGTTTGCACGAGTGCTGTTCCTCTCGAGACATCCTAGAATGTCGATCCTGATTTTGATTAGCTGACGACAATATCCGGGCGTAAACGGTGAATGGATTAACGATAGCGTTTCCTAGAAAACTTTCCACAGGAGAATCAAAACGTATCGGCTACGTAGAAGGCCATTAGTGCATTATGCAACGGAACGACGGCGGAGAGCCGCTCAGGGAGGAAAGGAAAAAGGGGACGGAATCGCCGATACGCCGTTTATCGCTATCGGGAGCGAGCGTCTTTACTCCCCCGCCTCCTTCCCCGCACGCACAAAGTCGTCAAACGAGAATACGACATAAGCATCGCGCTCTCCTATTGGCACTCGCTCCTGTTTCCCCCTGCGAACGACGATTATGCGACGACCGGCAGGGAAGCACTCCTCGCGGATATGATATCTCGTTCCGCGAAAAGCGCGGAAAGCGCCGTTTATCTCTACGCAATATGCCGCATTATTGCACGTATTAGACATGCCTCAATCTCATCTTGCTAATCGTCATGTGTCGCTTTATCTCCAGTGATAACGCAGAAGTCTCTAAATTTTTCTGGACGCAGCATAAATTCCGGTCAAAATGTTCCAAAATTTCACCCAACATAGGATGCCGCACTTTACGATAGTAATTGGCAGTCTCGTTCTTATTCTAAATATGAATCAAAACAGAAATATGTTTGAAAACTTGGGCTCATTTTTTTGTTTAGTGGATAAAGTTAATATGCGTTTGTAGTCAAACGGTGAATCTCATTTTCATATTAACCACCGAATTCAGTAGAAGAAAAAGAAAGAAAAATATTTTAAACATTTTGAATATTTACATTTTTTGTGAATATTTACAACTATAAAATGTACATATTGAAAATGTTTCATATTCAATTCTAATGCAAAATAAAAACTAGGAGAGAAATCTTCGAGTAAACATCGGGAAGAGCAAATGGTTTCGGTTTACCAATTAGAATTGCGTGTTTTTGAGACATTACGTTTCTAACTTGAATCTAAGTAGTCCCTCTCTTTCTTTCTTTCCCTCCCTCTCTTTTCTCCCTCTCTCTCTCTCTCCCTCTCTCTTTCCTCTATCTTTCTCAAGCGAATTAAGATTCAAATTGAAAATAAAAGTATACATTGCGATTGCGTGAACAATCAGCATTAAGGGTGCTGTTCCTTTCGAGACACACTCGAGTACGCAGGAAAACATGAACAATGGGATTTCAAAGCAACAAGCGAATCAATTAATCGCATACACAGAAAAATATTATTCTACTACTGAGAGAAGCAACTACTAAGTTTACTTTTCTTCTTTTAAGTAATGATTATCTTCGACAAAGAATATTTTCTTGATAATAGCCTTAAAATATACTCATCACAAATTTTAGAGAAGCTCATGATGTATATTATGTGAAAAATGTACTTAAAATGGGCACCAAATTAAAGGTCTTGATGAGTTGATTGCAAAGATATAAATTTTTTAGAGCCGCCCAGTGTACCGTTCCAACACTATGATCCAAAAAAGTCTCTAATTTTAGGCTACTTTCAAACTGATGTTTTTTTAGCAAAACTTAACGGATTTTAAAAATTCAAAATGTTACATTTAATAAAATTAAATGAAGGATTTAATAGTATAAATTCCATGTTTCAAACTGACCGGAAGTAGAAAATTCCAATTGGAACATTAACTTTTGGTTGATTTTGGAACATGAAGTGCATAAGAAAATGCATCTTAACCTACTCAAAAACATTAAAAATACTCGAATTGTTTTTGCTTAACTATTTTAAAAACTATATCAAACAAAATTCAATTTTTGAAATGAAATGAAATGAAAAAAAAAAACATAAAGAAAGTAGCCTAAAATTTGGAACCTTTTTGGACCGTAGGAACGGTATATTGGGCGGCTCTAAAACTTATATCTTTGTAATCGGCTCATCAAGGCCTTTAATTTGGCACCTATTATACCAGGTATGTAAATATGAAACCGGAATTTTTGTATAGAAAATACACGTTTATTGTATAAAAATGATAAAAAATATTTTATTCGAAGTATTGCCCATCGCTAGCTATACATTTTTCCCACCTGTCTGACAATTTGTGGATGCCACACCAAAAAAAACTGTTGCTCTTTTGAGGCAAACCAGTCATTGAGCCATTTTCGTAGATTTTCGTAAGAAGTGAAGCGCTGCTTAGCAGTGCGTGTCCCATCGATGCAAATAAATAGTAATCAGACGGAGCCAAGTCTGGTAAGTAAGCCGTATACGAAAGTATTTCCCAATTAAACGCCTCAATCGTTTCCTTGACCAGTTTTGCTGTGTGTGATGGTGCATTATCATGAAGCAAAATCACATTGTGTTGCCTTTTTTTATATTCTGGTCGTTTTTCACGCAAAGCTTAATTCAAATCGATCATTTGTTGTCGGTAGCGTTCAGTATTAACGGTTTGGCCAGGTTTTAGCAGCTCATAATAGATCACACCCTTCTGATCCCACCAAACATAGAGCATTGTCTTCCGTCCATAGCGATTTGGTCTTGCAGTCGATGTCGATGGTTTGCCTGGAGTTACCCATGATCTTTTACGCTTAGGATTCTCAAAATATATCCACTTTTCGCAAGTCGGTTTTCCTGCTGTCTTTCATTCAGTTCATTTTCCCATCTTCTGGATCTTTCCCATGGCTTTCAAACGTATGGAGACGGCTTCTCGTGTCACATTTAATTGATCCGCGAGTTGTTGTTGCGTTTGAGTGTCATCCTCATCCAACAATACTTGCAATCAGCTTCTTCAAACTTTTTCGGTGTTCTTCCACGTTCTTCGTTTCTCACGTCAAAATCGCCACTTTTAAATTTTTTAAACCACTCAAAGCACTGTGATTTACCAAGAGCATGCTCACCGTAAGCTTCGACAAGCATTCGATGCGATTCTGCAGCAGTTTTCTTCAAATGGTAACAAAAAATCAGTGCTGTCCGTAAATTGTAGTTTCCAGGCACAAAATTCGACATGTTCAACGCTATTACAAACTATGCTGTATGAAACTTGTATTGTTGTGAGTTGAAAATCTTTGTCAGAGATGTCAACAAGGAAATGGCGCCAATGACGCGATTTGACGATAACTACATTGACAGCTAGGGCCATCTATGGGCAAATTCCGGTTTCATATTTACAGACCTGGTAAGTTCACTGCCCAGAAATAGAGCACATGTTGGCGTCACTCTTTTATTTATTATTTATTACAAGAAAATATTCTAAAATTTTATTGAAGAAAAAGATTGGTTTGACTTTGTGTAATAAGTAAAACGAAATTTTGCTTTCATTTAATAAAAAAAATTATAAATGAAGAGTTCATAAAAGCCTTGGGCTAAATAACTTTATAAAGAAAAATTAATTAATAATTTTTTCAATTAAATTTAATTTTGGTGTACGACTCTTATAGACTCTACGTTTTATATCATGGAGCCTTTAATATTTCGTGTTGAATTTATTAATATTCTTGATTGAAATGTTAAACTTAATAGGATTCTGAACATATTTTAAATAAATTTGATTACTTACGATAAACTTGCTGCGATGATGACCTGCGGATATATAAACTTATAAAACAATTAGAACTTGAATGCAGTATGTACTTTTCCGTACGTAGCCGAGAATTTCAAAATGATACTCTCATACTCCATCCAAACTTATTTTCTGGATTTCAATTAGATACCAGGAAACTTTCCATATGGACAGAAATGCAAGACAATGTGTGTGTTCGAGATGGGAGAAAACCCGTGAGTAACTTTATGCCTCGGGCGCAAAGATACGTTTATTTACGCGTCGGTGCTGAAGTCTCTTTCTATTTTCTTTTTCTTAGCTGGTTTTATATTATCTCAGTCACCTCGTTCTCGTTCCCCTTAAAACGCGCACTTTGCTCCTTTTCATTTCGCGAGAACTGTCGTTGTTTCAACACGCCTCACGGCGATCGCGCCGCGACGACGGCGACTCGCTTTCCTCGGCTGGCTCGGCTGGCGCAAAAACTCTGTGACCGGCGCGTACTAAGCGCGTCATTAAACGGAGATTCCCGAATCGCCTGTGGCGTGCGAGACACAACGACAACAACAACACCAGCACACCGCCGTAGAAGCGGCGGTGAGCAGGTGGCCGCACACACACACACACACACGCCACCGTGTGCGTGCGTAGATGTGGCGAAACGGTCTCCTGGAAGCGGCACAATAGCGGGCGTGCGTTTATAGCGAGGCTATATCGCCGATATACACCTTCGTGTGCCGAACCGCAGGAGAGACGGCGCTTTTCTAATCGCGGTGGAAAAGGAAAACCGAGATTGTGGCCACGTGGCACGCGGGAGTGAAAGTGTGAAGGCGCATGGACGGAGCCAGCTAACGGAGGCATGGATACGTCGCGCAGTTAACGATCGGCGTGGCCAATAAACCGACTGAGGGTGTGTGCGCGCCTCTCTCTCTCTCTCTTCTCTCTCTCCTCTCTCTCTCTCTCTCTCTCTCTCTCTCTCTCTCTCTGCATCTCTATTCCTCTTTCTCCCTCTCATCGGTCATAATGTATCGCGCTCGTGCGTTGCGAAAATCTCGCGGTGCATGGATGCGCGATCCGCCTGTCGTAATAGCGACGCGGATTTCGCGTACGGATGATTCTCTCCTCGCGTTGCATTCCCCCGTGGGCCTCGCGATCGCGTAAATAAGGCCGGCGTGGAACAATAACGCGTTGCGTTAGTGACTTCGATCGCTTTCAGTAAACGATGATTCTGCCGCTTTCTTAAGCATAGTTGCGCTTAGCTATACGATGACCAGACATTCCGTTCTTCCTTCTGGACTTTTCCGCCTTTTATCCTAAATTTTTTTCAAATCCTATCCAGTCCGCCAAACTGTCCCGGATTTCCTGATTCAGAGGATTCTTTAAAGGCTTCCCCCTGACAAAGAAAAATCTTCTCACATTCATAGCTCCAGCAAATATATAGTAGTTTTGTTTCTTCACTTTAATTTTAAGTAATAATAACAACAGTCTTATCTTAACAATAATTTTTATTTTTACTGTATGTAGTAGGCCTTCATTGTTGTTAAATTATTTCTCATATGTCTATAAAATATTATTTTATATATGTATGTGTGTATATATAATTTCCAGTAATTCATCCTCCTCTTGCTCCACATTTTTATGAGAAATCTGGCCTTACTTTATTAGATCGCACACGGCTAGAGCTTTACATCCGCATTAACACATTGGAAGTATTTTCATCACTAAATTTTTAATTTTGATTTTATAATTATATAAAATCCACATTATATAATGGATCAATAACGCAAAAAATTGAAACTATTAATGATTTTATTCGCCTTTTGACTGAAAAGATGATGTGTCTTCGTATGTTCCAAAAATCATATTTTTTGACAAATTGAAATGTGTAATTTTTTCTTTTTCCAGAGTTCAAGCATTAACGAGGAAATTCTAGAATGATAATTTTTGAAGTTTATTTTCAGAAAAGTTACAAATTTTTATGTAAACTCACGGTTTCTTCGCGTTTCTTTTTATACTTGCAATAAAATGAAATACTTAAATGAATACCTGCGATCATTTTTATGCATATAATTCTTATTTATAGACTTAAAGTTGTATTTATTACTTTTATAGGTCTTTATTAGCGCTTTTACGAAATGTAAATAAGTGAAAACGAAAATAATTTTTGTGTGTCAGATTATGATATCCAAAACATGTAAGGATTAAGTGTGTACTACTTGCATAGAAATTACTCAAGATTTTCCCAGTATAAATATCATTTAAAATACACAAATATGCCCCTAAATTGATTATACCATTACGATACCGATTGAGAATTCCATTCTTCTCCCAAACTTGGGCTCTCCGTTTAGAATCTAAGCAAAAATATTATAGAAACTCGCGCTTTTTTTCAATTGATAATATCGGTATACGTTCATTATATCATACAGGGGGAATCCCATTTTTATATCTACTATTCAACAAAAAAAAAAAACAAAATAAAAATAAAAAATAAAATGTTTTTATACACTTTGAATATTTGATTGAATAATGACATTATTTAAGAAGTCGACATACGTTTTATTCAATTCTAATGTAAAATGAACACCAGAAGATTATTGGGAAAACTGGATTTTCTACTTACACGATCGCATATTTGAGATATTATACTTCTAACTCTCTGGAATCTATTCTGAGGACGTTTAGGATCATACTAAACAGGAAAATGTAAATAATGTGGCTTGAGCAACAAGTGATTCGGCCAATCGTATTTGAGAATTATTGATAACGTATTCTTTGAATTTCTTCAAGTGAAATTTATCCAAAACGTAGAATGACAACCGAGTTATTCAAATTCGAGTAACTTCATTCATATAGAGGGAATTTTGTATTACAAATTGAATATTTTGATTTAAAATTTAAAGCTAATTGTGATATATTTCGCAGTCTCATTAAAATAAATTTATTCTAATTAACTAAAGTAGATATTCATTCTTATGAAAAAAGAATTAAGAACTAAGAATAAAAAATAAAATCCATCTTTCTGCTCTCTAATTATATTTTCTGAGGACCAACGAATATATATTTATAATTAAAGAATTAAAAATGATGAACAATTAAAAATTAAAAATTAAACATTAAGAATGAATGATGTAAAATTAATACTGAAAAATTAAAAATTAAGTATTCAGTATACAGAATTTAGAATCTAGAATGTGAATTTAGAATTAAAAATTAAGAATTAAAGATTAAAAATTATAAAAAATAAGAATCCACTTTACAGTTTGAGTTTATTTTTATGACTTCGAGTGATGATACTTTTGTTATTACTTTGATTGAATTTTTATTTGTTTGAATTGAGATTTCACGCTAAGAAATTTTGAGAGTGAGACTCCATCTCACTCCATTTTGAAATGTTTGACTATATTCAATCCATTCGTTAATTCCTTTAAAATTCCTTTAAAATCCCTTAAAAATTAAAAATTAAGGATTAGAAATTATAAAAAATAAGAATCCACTTTACAGTTTGAGTTTATTTTTACGACTTCGAGTGATGGTACTTTTGTTATTACTTCGATTGAATTTTTATTTGTTTGGATTGAGATTTCACGCTAAGAAATTTTGAGAGTGAGACTCCATCTCACTCCATTTTGAAATGTTTGACTATATTCAATCCATTCGTTAATTCCTTTAAAATTTCGCTTTTTATGTTTTTCTGCATTTTATAGGCCTTGATGCTGATTATTCACGGGATCGCGCATATACTTTCATTTTCAATTTGAATCTTAATTCGCCCGACTGCGATAGTAATCTCTTCCCCGCTGGTGCGAGACGCGAAAATGCGCGGCGGAAGGAAAAGAGGAACGGAGAAAATGCAGAAGCGCGCTTTGCGTCCCTGCGCGTAAGCGAACAACCATATTTACATAACAATCGCGGATCACGTAACCGTCTTTGCCTCCTCCCGTTGACGTGCGCGTCCGTCGCTCTATTTGTAGGTGTCGTGTACCGATATTCCGCATATACGCGACTTGGAAAGTCAAGTGACCGCCTTCTCTTGCGCGAATCGTGTTATTCGAGCGCAGAACGATTGAAAGTTTCAGCCTTAGCTGAGGAGCGAAAAAAGATCAAGTCGCGCAACACGATGTTCTTTTTTAACGCACACACAATTGACGATTAACATTTAATAAAAAATTTAAGAGTTAAGTTCAATTTGTCAAAAGATATACTTATTTGGATACACGAAAACACATCATTTTTTTAATAAAAAAGCCAATGAAGTTTAATTTCCATTTATTTTATACAAACAGGAAATTAAGAGGACACGAAAAGAGCGTGAATTAATAATACCAATTTTTTAATCCATTATAATGTGAACTTTATTAAAATTATTATAAAGATTAGTTATACTGAATCATTTTCTCTTATTTCGTTTATTGATTGGATTTTGACGGCATAGAAATTTTGATTACACATAAATAAACCAGAAGAATTTAATTATAAATTCGTTATAACATGACGCGTACGCGCTCTTTTTTTCAATTCCGTCTCGCAGAGAGCGACATTAGCTGGAACGTTAATTGAGGTAAAATCTCCAAAAGATCGAGTTATAATTATAGCAACGTGATTACGCGCGTGTCGTTTGCAGCTATTTCAATTTAATAGCTAAGTGACTAACGTAATCTCAGTAACGTTCCGGGAACGATTACGCGATTATATGAGATAAGAATATGTCGATCGTCTTCGGTCGCGTTATAGCGTGATGAAGAAGCGAACGCTTCGGTTTAGCTACGCGAACAAAGTCGGCTATTCGTGGCGTGTGAGCTTGAACTTGAGATCATTCCACTTAACGCACACATACGCAGGCGCAAGTACGTAATACGGGTACGGCGCTGCCAGATAAGGAGTTATCGCGTGGACAAACTCGTCCAAATTTGCAAACAAATACGGTATCGTTATATCGTATCGTGCGGCGAGAACGACCAGTGTTTTCCTATTGGAACGGATATATTTAGATGCACGGATATAACGAAATTCTCGCATTCCTATCGGCAATTTACAAACTCATAGTTCTTTTTATATATTTCCGTGCGATATCAGTGATGAGAATGTCGTCATCAAAGGGCAGTGGAAGGGACTTGGTCAAGGATTCTCTGATAGGGAGACACGCAATAATATAGCAACGGGGATCAATAATCTGCACTAGAAAAAAAAGCTCGAATTAAACAAAGTTAATTTTAGGGTTGTGCATGGCGAATTAATTGCTTTTAATTCTTTTAACAGCATTTTCGTATCGTTTTAATGTCCTGTTTGTATAAAACAAGTGGAAAATTTAATTGGTGAGATAACCGTCAAGCTGAATCAATATATTATTTTGGCAATTTGTACCGTCTGATTTATTTGATCTTTTCTACCAGGAGTAGAATTAATTGTATTTTCGCAATTGGATCTTTTTAGTAGTTGGGAAAATATTTGTACATAACGTTTATATACACAACAATTACATAATTGTTATTTCATACATAACAATTACGTTTTAACTTCGCTTATCCTTCACCGTCAATTAAATTTTTTAGTTCTGTTTTCTACGTTACATTGATGATTTAGCTCGATTTTTACTCAAATCTTCATAAAACTTGCGTAGTCCTGAAATTTGCTTTCTTTCGCCCAATTTTTTCTCAAAATACCGTCAGAAAAGGAGAAAGGTTGCAAAATGTTCTTGCAATAAAAGTTCCGCATCTCGCATCCTAGGAAACTACTTGTTTTCCAGCAAGTCTCAGAAGATACATTTTCCTATTGGATACCGTTTTGAATTTCATTGAGGTCAAAATGTTGCAGCTTTCCGCTGACTGTACAACACGCACGGAATATAATGGCAGCCCGAACTCACCTCCGCTCGATATCTCGCACGAGGAGATGAAATCTCGCACGTAGAGATAGCTTGTAGTATTTTTGCGATAGAGTCGATTACGAAAATTAACGGAGAGTAGGAGAACTAATGAAGACGATGTTGTGAATCATCGGGTTTTGTCGTGAGTAATCGGTCAAGATATTTAAAGATCCAGTCATTCGACAGATAGATAAGGTGTGAGCGGCGGCCAGCTCTCTCGCAAGAGAAACACCGGGTCCCTTCCGCGCCCGTTCGATCCATCAACGCGAGTCACTAAAAGAAATTAGAATGTCGCGCCGGCGTCGCCGTCATCGCGACTCGGCGAAGCCATTTCCAGCCGCGATCGAGGACACATTCGAGGAAAGGGATGACGGGAGGGCGAGAGAGTGCTTTCCGAGGATATTAGGTGTCCGAACAGTCCCGGGAACGATTCATCGCGTTGTCGGTGGGGTGGGATGGGGGGTGGGTGACGGCGGCTCGGGAGAAAGAGCTAGCTGGCGCATGAGGGTGGTGAAGGAGGAGGAGGAGGAGGAGGTAGTGGAGGAGGAGGAAGAGGGGGGTGGTTGTTGCCGAACAACACAGCCGGCGGAGAGCCCAGGGATAAAATTGATTCTCGTGTGTGGCGCATCAATGGCCCCAAACAAATCGTCAAAGTGATTTTATGTTGTGGCCGGTATCGCGATGGCAACCGGCCCGGCCGCCATGGTAACGCCGCTGGCTCATTCGGGGGCTTTAATTCACAAACGGACGGACGTACGTACGCCGGAGGCCTCCTCCACAAAAGCGAAGCGCTCTCCTCGCTTCGTTCCGAGATAGCTCGCGCGTTCAGAGGCAGCGCGCACAACGTCGCTTTCGACTTCACGGCGAAAGAGGTCGAAGGGCGAGGGAACCACGGCGAAAAAGGGGCGTATGAGACCGTGTACAGAGGAGGAGAAGGAGGATGAGAGGATAGGAGGGAGGGAGGGAGGGAGAGTGAGAGAGGGTCACGGCGAGGGGCACGGGGGAGGGTAGGGGTGAGCGGCGGAGGGCGCTTCCACGAGGTGGAAAGAGTGCGGCGAAGGCGAGGGGTGGAGGAAAAAAGGAGAGCGAGCTGCTACACCCCACGTGTGTTTCTCTACGCGTCGCCATGGTGACCCCTCGGCGTTCGTTACAGTAATGGGTTGGGAGAATACAGAGCCGGGAGGCGCTCGAGTCTCCCACGCTTGTCGGGGACACCTGCTTTAACGATTATCCTGTTGAAGGAAGGAGAGACGGCTTTATCAGGCTCGCGAGATTTCGTCGACCCCAGGTGAATACGCCTCGCTCGCCCGATCGCGATTTTCGATGTCTTGTGCCCTCTGTATGACGATGCCGTACAGTCAGGTGATTGACATGTTCACTGCGTAGAACATTTCTTGGGATCTAATTGGGATCCAGTTCAAATACTTCTATTGGATGCGGGTTGCCTTGCGAAACTAATGGAAGTAAAAGTGTTGCATCCTTTAGTAATGTCATTATACCGTGAAGGAGATTCCTTGTGAGTCTGAACTTTGAAACGAGTTTTTTCTTTGGTGAGCCTTTTTGGTATGCGAATATTAACTCTCCAGTAGACGTGTACGTTTTTACCTTGCTTTAAGCGCTTGGTCTACCACTTTAGACCACGATGTTTCGGTTCTCATGAGTGAAGTTAATCTTATTCTATGTCCGAAACAAAATTCAAGTAATTTGTAGGACCGACGAGGCTACATTGACTGATATGTCTCTTTTTCCTTAAGGGATATTGAAAGGACTTCGTGAGAAAAAAAGATAATGCCGCAAACGTTAATCTATCCTCATAAATCCACGTACCTATTGAAGCATTAACGGTATTATTGTGGGGGTTGTAAGATGGACACTTTATCCCGTAGAGCGCTTCTGATCTTTTTGTCGCCCATGTATTTCTTCACAAATTCGAAGTCGACCTTTCGTCGACGAGTAATGAGACTTGATCGTAATCGCTGTAATAGGTTCATGTAGCATTGTTGAAATGTGTTTATCGTGTAGCTGCTGAATCGCGTGATGAAAGTTTTTACGTCATAATTTAACAATTTCATTATGATTGTTGACATATAAGAGATAACGTTAGTCGAGGGGTAAATTACATCTATAAGCATATGGGATTGTTAATTTTTCTTAACTCTAAAATTCTGAACATCAAAAACTTACGTAACAGCAGAAAGGTTGGATCGAGTTAGCTGCATTAAAGTGCAATTTAGATATTATTTTGTACTATCTGTTCATTTTAATTTTCTGACTCGAAGAAGTTTTTGTTGGTATATTAATTTGAAGATGCTACAGAACCAAATTTTGCAATCAATCACTCTAAAATATATAATAAATAACAATTTTAACATATGGTGCACGTGAAGCGCCTATTCAAATGAGATATCATGTTTTTATTTCGACTGTTTTTTTCAAAAAGCGTTTTGTAACGTCATGCGGACGATTATACTGATTACACTAATTATAAATATGATTAAATGTGATATTTCCTTCGTATTTTGGTTTGGATATTGGAACAAATAATTTCTAGTTCCAAGGTTTCTTAAAAATTCACTTTCCAAAGCTGATCTCTTTCTCTCTTTCTCTTTCTATCTCGGAATTATTTTCACGTTCACGGTAACATCAACATTTTTCTGCACGGACACTATGGTTGAAATGGCACATACGGATATCCGTGATCCAAATAGCAACATGAAAATCTCGCGTGACAATTTTTATCTGGAATCGCGACCGCTGCCATTATACCCGAAACGTGAGCTCGCGCGAGAAATTGTAGGAAGATAACTTCTCGTGCATCACACTGTTTGTTGGCTGTAAAAATTGCCCCTTGTCTGTTTGCTGCTGATAATAAATATCGCGTTTATGCGTTTCTGCGTAGTTTCGTCGAGGAAACATCGAGACCAGAGTCCGAACTATGAATAATATTACGTCTATTCGCATCATCGAATCTAATTAAATTGCTACCTGCGTTTTTAATACAAATAAAGGCAAATAGAAATGCGCATAAGCTCTTTGCAATTAACTGCTTCACGGAAAGACTAACTGCGGCAGCAAGAATCTGCATATGCTAGCTAAATTTTGTGCAAAAAGATCCTGTACCATTTTCCTTATAACTTTGTAGATTTTGAATCATTAAATAAACAAAATTGGCGGATGGTCACTCGTGATAATATATTAATATTCTTTAATTAATAACTAAAAAATCTACAAAATTATTAGGAGAAAGGTAGAAGACTTTTTCGTTCACTTAGACTTAATGTACAATCTCGCGACAATAGATGTCGCCACTAGAGCTCATTTACCGTATCTCGCGTGAAAATACCTCGATAATTATTGCAAATATCGCAAAATAGTATAGGATTTTTATATTTACTCTAATGCGTAATATGCCTCCACGAAATCATCGGATCTTGTTCTAGGACACCCTGTAGTTATTAAAAGTATAGCTGGTAATAGCTATATATTTAGTTATGAAATCGATGCAGTAAAAGTGTTGTAACAATAGTAAAAGTTTTAGTTACAGTAGCAAATTTTTGATTACAGCAAATACATTTTCAGCAAATCATGTTTATCTGCAGCAATGAAATCTCTCTCTTCCCGTATTAATATTGCTGTTTGCGTAAATTATTTTTTAATGTAATTATTTTATACTTTATATAGAAAATTTTACGGAATCTAATTGGAACCAAGCCCGATTTCCCAAAGAATTTATAGTTGATAAATACACGTAAACTCAGATTACAAGCATAATATTTACAAAAATACGTAAATTCTAATTAGGAAAACTGTATATATCCTATTTATTTTTGGTAACATTTCTTTATGATTTTGATTTTATATTAAATTTGTACAGAACGTATAAGGATTTATGCTTTACGTATACATTCAGTCAAATAAATATCGGGAATTGTTCATTTCAAAAGCCGCGTAAAAAGTATGAAAACAAATTTTTTGCTATAAGTTGGTACAAATTTTTTGCTATAAGTTGGTACCAATGTACCTAATTGTCACGTAGAGTTTTGACGCCATCTGTCAACCAGTTTGTTTACAGCTGTTGGTTTTGTTAGTCGACCTCAAGTGTACTTTGCGATTTTTAAAATGGATAAAAATATCGAACAAAGAGTTTGCCTTAAATTTTATGTTGCCAACGAAATTTCTCATGTTGAGTCGTTGAAAATATTGGAGAAGGCTTACGGTGAGTTAGCTTTATCGAAAACACGAGCATATTAGTGGTATAAAGCATTCAAAGGAGGAGAAGTCGCTCGAAATTCAAAGTTATGTTGACTGTTTTCTTTGACTATCGTGGTGTTGTCCACTTGGAATTTCTTCCGGACAGATAATCAATCAACAAACAATATTATCTGGGCATTATAAGATGTCTGAGAGAGAATGTTCGCCAGAAAAGGCCAGATATGTGGAAGAATAATTCTTGGATTTTGCACCATAATAATGCGCCGTCCCACATATCGAACCTTGTCCGCGAATCTTTGACCAAAGATTCGATGAATGTCATCGATCAAGCACCGTATTCGCCAAATATGGTCCCGTGTGACTTTTTCCTGTTCCTCAAACTCAAATTATCACTTCGTGGAAAACGTTTTGAGTTCATTGAAACCAAAACAAAATTCGCAGAAAGAATTGCAGGCCATACCGGAAAGTGCTTATAAGAAGTGGTTCGACGACTGGATTATTCATTAACATAAGTATATCGCATCAAATGGGATCTATTTTGAAGGCGACAAAATAAATTTGGATGATTAAACCAATATTTTGTGTTTTATGGAACAATTCTCGGTATTTATTTGATAGAATGCACACACACACACACACACACACACACACACACACACACACACACACACACACACACACACACGCACGCACGCACGCACGCATATATATATTAGGGTGTCCTTATTCTTCGACTTTCAAATTTTTTCTGCGGCACCCTCCAAAAAGTTTCCATTTGACAAAAAAAAATCTTTGCCAAACTTTTGTTCGATAGGATAATGAGAACCCGTGTCCCCGGATTGTTAAACATTGGAGTATTCTTGAATTAAGCTACATATATTGCAATCTATGTTATCAATATGGTTTTTAAAGCATGTTTTCCACAAAAATCGCCTTAGAGGACTTTTCTTTTTTCTTTTTACATTGTTTGAAATCTTATATCCTCATTTAAACAATTAGATAAATTGTTGATGATTAAAAAATAAAAATAAATAGTTATTGCATTTATTGTTTGAGCTACAACAAATCATGTATGAACTATAAAAGTTGCAATAGTATATTTGAAGGATAATATAAGTGTAAAACATGATACCTTTCATGTTTTTATTAATAAAACAATTTTTTAAATTAAATATTACATAATAATTAATAATCTTGTGGCTCCTAATTTTATGCTGGGAGGGGACCATAGATGTATAATACCTAGGCCGCGGATTCACCACGTTTCCCATTGTCTGAAACGCGTCAAATAATATAAAGAAATAGAATTCTTTCGGTAAAAAGTCTGTCTCTTTCTAACAGAGGCTGTTTTATTCCCACCACTTATCGTGGTCTTGTGGCGGGAATAAAGCAGCCTTCGTTAGAAAGAGACAGACTTTTACGACCGAAAGAATGCTATTTCTTTATATTATTTAACGCGTTCAGACAATGGGAAACGTTGAGGCCTAGGTATTATACAGTCTGTTTGATAAAAGCGTATCCGGCAAAACTTTTACATATAGACGGAAAATTCAAACAGGAGCCGGTAGAGGGACCTTTCGCCTAAGATGCTTTGTTGATAAAGCTTTAGTTGTCATTCGATTTTCGTGATAAAAATATATATTTCGCCATGAGTGCCAAATACACATCGCGTTTCGAAGCCGTGTTTTTTTGTATACATCCGAAAGGATCAATATGTTACGCCAAGCGGCTGTTAAGTACATGAGAAGGTCAAAAACATTTGTAAATAAGTGGGTGAATTTAAAAGAATATCTTTACTCCAAAAATTTTATTTCGATCCTAAATGGTGAACCTATGTCAAGGTAACAATGTACTCTTAATTATTATTGTAATGGTAATATTATCTATTTACAGGCAAGTTTGGACCTTTTAATTGAAATCTAAGAAAATCTTTAAAGGTTTCTTTTTAATTTCCTGCTGTGAAAGCCCTTCCCATGGGTAGCTTCTCACAAATGCGCGTTCTTTATCTTGGACCATTCACCCGAGTAGAAATTTATCCAGTTTCTGACCAGTAGCTAGTTTTTAGTCAGTTTTCTTGGCTAGAAACTGACTGGTTTGGTCGACGCTCACTTCATCAAAAACTGGACAGTTGAACTAGACAGTTTCAGATCAGTTTTTAGTTAGATTTTGATCAGTATCTAATCTGTTTATTAGCAGTTTCTAAACAGTTTTTTATTAGTTTCTATGTAATTTTTGACTATTTTATAAGTATTTTTTGTCAGTTCTGGTCTATCTATTTTTAGTATCTATTTTTTTCAGTTTATTAATAGTAAAAAAAATTTAACTATATATGTGTCGAAACAATAATTATATTAAAATTAAATTTATATATATATATATATATATTTTTTTTTTCATCTTTAATATAAATTTTATTTTATTTTGGCCAGGAACTATCTCAAAAAAATTCGTCAGTAATTTCCGATTTTTTATTGGACAGAAAATGCACATTTCTTTATCATTTTTCTTGTATAGTTTCTGACAAATAACTGGCCCAAAAATACTGAACAGTATTTTCAGAGTTTTTAATAGACAGAAACTGTCTAGTATTTACTTACTATTTTTTCAAGAAGTTAGTTTCTGACTAGTAATTGGCCATGAAAAATAGAAAAATAATAGACAGAAACTGTCTAGTATTTACTTACTATTTTTTCAAGAAATTAGTTTCTGACTAGTAATTGGCCATGAAAAAATAACTATTTTCTGCCAAGCTTCAAAACAGTAACTATTTAATTAATCCTAGCCAGTAAAAACTGTCTAGTTACTAGCCAGTAATCAGTTCTTCCCTGAGATGTTTCTATTTGGGCAGTTCTCTGTTCCGATATTTTCCGTACATGTGCTTTTCGATCATCGTTCAATCCAAGGAATCGAATGAACAAAATGTCCCGATGTATCCCGATTTCAAAGCCACGTAAATACGTGTCGGCCTATCGTCAACCACCGTTACGCGTCGCTTCCTGACGTCGTCGTCGAGTCGTGCTCGCGATTACGCTCAAACTGAGCAGTACGAAATGTATTCTCGGCCGGGCGAAGTGGCACAACGTCTCAGGCGGGCATGCGAAAAGCCGACTTCCGCTCTTCCACTCTTTCGTGCACCAAAGAGACTGCCTTGCACATTCACCACACCTCGGAACCAGGGATCGAGTCGATCCCTCGTTATATCTGTATTCCTTCTTTCCTCTCTTTCTTCTCTTTTTTTTTCTTTCTTTCCGCGACAACACGACGCTGTCGTTTCTCGTTGCGAGTTCGGCTCGGCCTTTCTCACACACGGGATTGTTTGCGATGACCTCTGACTCCGTTCGGCGCGTACGTCGCAACATCATCGTTACATTCACGCAAATAAGCTGGCCGATGCTCGAGGCTAATCAAGACGGCAGTCTCCGCTCTTCCTCTGCCCCTGGCTCATGAATCCGCATGAATATTAATCGGCCGCGGGGCCGGTATTGATCATTCATTGATCCTCGGGGTCACCAGGATGCTTTCTGTGTTTCTCTGTCACTGTGGCCGCGCGTGCTAACGCGACAATGTCACTGCGATCTGCGCCATTGTTAGCGGGATCATTTGCAAATTCAAAATATATCGATGCATTCTCTCTTATGAGAATGCCAAAGTGGATGACAAGCCAAAAGTGTCGATAACGCAGAGGTAGTCGTTACTGACACGCTATCCTTTTCTTGAACATATAGAACCCCGTATAAAAATTTCCCAAGTTCTTCCATACACTAGATAGATACACTAGATAGCATACACTAAGAGAAATTATTCGATAAAAGATTAACAAACGGATCTGACGAAATGCTATTATATGATCGGAAGTATTCGGTTAAATTTAATCGGATATCCTGATCGTATATTAAAATTCATCGATATTTTGATCGGAAATATCCGTTTTTTAATTTTTTATCAAATAATTTCTCTTAAAAAGTAGTGTAGATTCTGATTAGAATGCCTAAATTTGTTTCAAAAGTGGTCATTTCACTTATATATTAATTGGAAATCTCATTCTTCTAAATATATTTTTCTGTTTTCTATTTAGAATAAAAATAGAAGTACTACAGAAAATCGCGCTTTTTTTAATCGATAATGTCAGTATATTTTTATGATATCAAACAGGGAATTCTATTTTTATACTAATTATTGTATTCAACAGAATAAAATATGAGAAGATAAAATATTCTTAAATCACTTTAAATATTTTACTGAATAATTAAATTATATGGAAAGTTTTTGTTTTATTCAATTCTAACGTAAAGACTAGAAAAAATGTTGGGAAATATAATTTCTTCTTTCTCTAGTTTCTTTATCTAGAATTACATGTTTGAAACATTATATTTTTATCCAAAACTCATAATTATTTTGAGAAATCGGATTAAATCCCAAGAAATTTTCTATGCTGATCTCGTATAAATGCGTCCTACTTCATTTTATTACATGTTTAGAGGAAAAATAACTATGCATATATATAAATCTTTTTTCTGTAAACTTTTCATATATTTTTAAACATTTTAAGTTAAGTTCAGTAAAAAAAAATGATGTTTTAAAATTTTCTGAACTGAGCAAATATACTTTCGTTATGTACAAGCTGCAAAACTCTTGTGTCAGATAAATATTTGTGTTAATTGACAGTTTGAGATGTCAATTTTAGAATTTCTTTTTATTTTCGTCACATATTGAGTAATATTCTAATTTATTTTTCATATAAAAGCATTTGTTATTTCATGCAACCAATACGACGTAAACTTTACGGAAAAAAATAGTACGATAAGATTTCCAGGTATTCCCTCTTAAAGATAATCGTAAAAATATTTTTAATTGAATCAGCAAAAAGAATATTTCATCGATGATCAGTGAGTATTCACTGATTTTCAGTGAAAACACTCTCACTTTACTGCTTCATCTTATATCTCATTGATTTTATATCTCACTGATCAGTGGAAATAAGATTTCATTGCAAAATCTGTAATACGCAAATTCGTCATACATCTACGAAATTCAAATTTCCACGTTCATGGAGATGGAGTTAATAGCTTACATAAAATTTGCCTATGATGGCACTGTCTTTATTGCAACCTGCATCAATAATGGTAACAGTCGCTACTATTAACTGATTCTTTCAACGAGATTTTATTGAGTTGCAGTGCTGTAATTGTATCTGAATCATCAGTGATAAGTATAACATTTTAGTGAAGAATACACTAATTATATTTTAGAGAGTTAGTTCAGATGTGTTAAATGGCTTTTGTAAAAACAGACAAACTGTGGTCTACGTTCTTTATTACAAAGTTATAAACATTTGAATTATAATATGCAAATATGTACAATCAAATTATATACAGTTCCAAACATTCTCCTGCGCAAAGAGATCAATTCTATTATCAGAACTGAATTTTCTGTTATATGGGGACTAAATAAAAAACTCGGTTATATGAACAGAAAAATTCCTGTAAGAGATTTTACTCAAAAAATCGTTTTCAGTTATCTCAGCTTACTTTACGGAAAAAAATAGTACGGTAAGATTTCCAGGCATTCCCTCTTAAAGATAATCGTAAAAATATTTCTGATTGAATCAGCAAAAAGAATATTTCATCGATGATCAGTGAGTATTCACTGATTTTCAGTGAAAACACTCTCACTTTACTGCTTCATCTTATATCTCATTGATTTTATATCTCACTGATCAGTGGAAATAAGAAATTTGCGTACGATGGCACTGTCTTTATTGCAACCTGCATCAATAATGGTAACAGTCGCTACTATTAACTGATTCTTTCAACGAGATTTTATTGAGTTGCAGTGCTGTAATTGTAACTGAATCATCAGTGATAAGTATAACATTTCAGTGAAGAATGCCGCTTCGGTCACAGCAATAGAGATGTTATCTTTTATCAGCAATTTTTTGTCTAGTCCACATTTAGTTACAAAAATTTTTCTGTGTATCAGAAAAAAGACGAAGGAAGGCGCATATAGATGCTCAAGTACAGGCAATAAAACTGTTTACACACTGAAAAAAGCAGTTGGATTGACAAAATCCCGACCATCAAAGAAATATCATATCTATTCAACAACATATGCGTTGATACAACAATTATTTAAAATCATTATATCTTTATTGATATAGTAATATTAACTTATATATAATAACTTATTGTTGCATTAACGTGTATTTTGTTGAATAAATCTAATATTTCTTTGGTAGCCAAAAACCGCCGATTTTGTCGATCCAACCGCTTTTTTTCAGTATAGTTTTAATTAGATCAACCATTTTTTCTCTAATATTAAGAGAAACAGCGCGAATTTTCACAATATTTCGGTCTCGATTGTAAACAAAGAACATACGACAGAATAAAAATATTGTAGAATTCCTAATTAGTGTTACAGTGGGAATTCCAATTTTAGAACAAATGTAGACATCATGACTGAAATCTGTGTTACTTCTGAAAATATCCTGCAGAGTTTCTACGTGGGATTAAGATCACAGTCGGTCAGAATCGAACAACGTTATAGTTATTGCGCGCGTATGCGCAAACTATAATTATCATTTTGTTAACTTTCAAACGAGAAGCTCCGGGGAATGTGTTTTTCTATCGTACACATACAGAGAAACGGAGAGCACGGCTATGCTAATAAATAGGATCAAGGGTATGCAAAGCAGTCGTGTTACCACGCAGATAGTCAGACGCGTCGCGTCGCAGGCCAACACACCGGACGTTCGGTCTGCAAATATATGTTAATCGCGATGTATCAGTGGTTCTGGAAACCTAACAGACCAACGGCGACGCCTGGCTTTACTTTGTTTCGGTGGCTAACAATGAGATGCGAAAGAGCACCGCGCGAGTCGTAGCACTGCTATACATATGCCGCGCGCGCGTTTCCATGACGATAATGTAACTCTTAAGACGCGATTAGAGTACTTAATGAATAATTAAGCGGTCAGAGAACCGGCTTATATAATATGCAAGAGCACTCAATGAAAATCAACAGCAAACGCAAATCCTTTTCTTGCGCACACACTGAGAGAGCTAAGATTGTTAAAGTCACTACGCGAATTATAGTGATTTTCGGCGCGAACTTTCGGCGTATCTTCTTGCTGCTGTAACAAAAAAGGTAGTACAAGCAATATGCACTCTTGAAATTTCTTTGGACGAAATTCCACTCGAAAAGCAAAGTGACAGCTGAATTACTTGAATTCAAGTGAGGAATCTTTGCTAGGAAAAAAAAGATATAGTATATATAGTGTATATATATATTATAAAAAAGCATTCAGCATTCATATAGTAGATAGTACATATCTGTAATATACATACTGTGATACCTATAATATACATATATGGTAATATACATACTGAGTAAAAGGGCTTAGTAAACATAGGTCGAGAGAAAACTCAATCGTTTCTGAGATAAACAATTTTATATATTAGTATCATATGACATATTGGTTCCTACCTGATGTGCGAAATGAATGTAACGAAAAGAAGGGATATCTGTCAGAATTTGAGAGAATGCATTACTGGAGTATAAGGAAAATTTTCGGAATATATTAAAAATGTATTCGCAATCGATCACAAATATCATTTTATAGACATATTTTTTGTTTCAGCGTATTTTACAAGAATTTTGGGCAAAGTCAATAAAAAAGAAAGACTTCTAGACTTCAAGAGTGTACAGTACTCATGAAAAAACGAAGAGAAAAGTTTATCCTTGAAATCTTCAATTCTTTTCTGTAAAATATCTTATATATACTTATATAAGTACTTGCATATATTTATATAATACTTTTATATATTGACACTATATATACAAAAACTTATGCAATCTGGTTTGTTAGATCTCTCAGCAATCGATACAAAACTGAATATTGATACAAAACTAATAATGCCTTTCTTAAAAATAGCTACCACTCTCACTGCCATTCACACTTCGCTTCATTTCTTCAACTGTGCAATCATATATGTTAGCAGTCTAGTTCTGTAAAAGCCTGTAGGTAAATTCCTCCACTTCGAATCATTGAATGAATATTTTCATTCGAGATTGGAAAGTAAATCTGGTGATTTAAATTAAACATTTAATTTTAAGAAATTTAAAGAGCTTGTAATGTTTTATTACTGACAACACTATAGCAATGTTTATTACAAAAATGGATTTCCTGAATATAATTATTTCACTTTACGCAATTATAATCATAAAACTCAAATATTGTTTTCCCATTGCGTTGGTTGAGGAATAATAAAAAAGCATAGATTGTGTCGTACTCATAGAATTAGCGATACGAACGATTAATCAAGTTAAAAGAAAAATTCAAGTTGCTTCGTGAGTCCTTTTCGCAGTCGAAAAATTGTTCGCATGTCGCAGCTTCACACGTTGCCTCCAACTCCCAAGAATCAACTCCGCAACGGCCCAGGCGGCAGAGAGAGGAGATCAACGCAGGTAAACGGAATCTATATTCACAGACGGGGGAGAGAACCTCGAGATCCCGGAAGGGGTTGCAATATTCTAATTTCGAGATCGCCAAGTGACCCCGACGAGTGGTCAACTCCCGTGATATTCCCATGGATTTTCGGCTACCTGAAGAAGTGATTTCTCTTACCCATGTGCGCGGTAGTTCGCAACGAAAATTTACCTGGACAATGTCCGCGCGATGAAGAAAGGAGGAGAAAAGAGGGAGGGGGAGGAAGATGGGAGCGGGGAGAAAAGAGAACCTATTTAAATCAGGTCGAAAAAATCCGTTAGGCACAAATGGCCTTCTTCATGTCCAGCTCGATGTCGTCTCTAACGAACGGTCGGCGGCTGACGACGCTATGGGAAAAACTATGCTCTAATAGATTCTCGGCCGGCCACGACGGCCGTTGAGGGATGCGTTAAGGTGTCCTTACACCTGGACGAGGCTGTCGCTCGATATTGATATCCCTCTCTGTCCGGTACGGTTTCGTTAACTGGAGCGACGAACGATCGTCCCCCCATCACAGTATGCTGACCGTGCTATCGTATCGTTCAGACCAGAAGAAATCATCAACCAACATCTGCGAGAGAAAGTTTATTTCGTACGTTTTTACCGTGAGCTGAAATATCTTTCGAGAAGCAGTTGCGAAAAATTTCGCGACTTGAGAAGCTTGTTAAGCTCATTATTGTATTTTCAGTGATGCGCCAATCACTTATAAACTTACTTTTTTATCGGACAAAATTATGTGTCAGTATATTTATTGCATTATCTAAGTAATAAATGTTAATTTGAGACAAAGAGTTAAGGTGGACATACACACACACTATTATACAAATACGAAAGATATTATTTTTTAATTTTTCTTATTAAAATGCTTCTCTCATTTGTGCATCAGTTAATCTAATAAAGATAAATAATAGAAAGAGATATGTATCAGTTAATCTAATAGAGACAAATAATAGAAAGAGATATGTAAGTGTTAAAATATGTGTACATGCATATGTATCTTGAGTGTTATTATATTATACTATATAAATATAATATACTATAAATATAAATTTTCTGCATAGTAGTATTTTTCAAAGACGGACAATAATTCTGAGGTTTGTATACAATAATATTAGTATTTAATACCGCAGTAATTTTTCATTAGAACTCTAATTTTGGAAAGAGAGAGAGATTACAAAAAATTAAAAATATCACATCCAAGAATACGTATAAAAAGTGTCAACTCTAGTTTCAAATATCTCAACTCTCGGTTAGTCAATCTTTTTCTAGTGACACGAGCAGTTAAATAATACTTCAATTTGTATATAGTGCAAGTTTCAATGAATTCTCAACAAATTCATATCGCCTTCCAACTTTCTTAAAAAGCATTTTTTTCTTGTTTTAGAATCTTTTACGGAGGAAATAAGAAAACTTAAATGCTTTGACATTATTACGATTGATGCGTTACAGATTATCCAATTGATTTAACGGATTTATATAGATATATAATTTAGGATTTATGTATAAAAATATATAACATATATATGTGTTATGTATTATAATTGATATATATTTATATATATATGTGTGTGTGTGTGTGTGTGTGTGTAAAACAAAAAAATTCGCCTCGAACAGCGATGACAGGCGTTGACACCCGAACTGTGCAAGTTATTCGACGCTTGCACGGTAGGTTTCTGACCGTTGAGATACCCCGCTCGACAAATTTCCGTTGGTCGAACTTGACATTAACTAGAGCACCGCATGCAAACCCCCACCACTCCTCGTAGAGGCAGCTTGAGCTGACGAAGACCACAAAATATTTTTTTATCTGAACTGGTACGAATAGCGCAGGGTAACGTCCGGGACACGCATAAGCTCCAACATTTTTGATTGTGTCGGGCGAGTTTGCGTCAAACGTCCGTTGGCGATGCTCGTGGAACGTTGGTAAACGCTCTTTCTTTAAGAACTGTTACGTTTTACGATGATTTTTAGAGATTTTTAGGTGTTTTAGTTTTTATGGGTTTTTAGGGCTTTCAGGTTTTCACATTTTAAGTACTAATTCGATGTTAATTTTTTTATTTATAAACGGCTGACCTTTCGGGAGTTTTTAGGGTTCTTGGTTTTTCTGATTTTATATTTAGATTAGGATGTTTATTTATCTATAACGAGTGATCCGTTTGACGGTATAAAAAAAGCGTTGTAGCCGGATGATAAATCCTTTTTATTCAGAAAAAAGTGAGCGTTGTCAGATGTTCGAGAATGGGATAATAGTTGGAGAATCAACATCAAGATTCGTCATAACATGATTATCGGCTGTACCTGCAAGACACAGGGCGGCTTGACACAGTCAGCTAGCATTCCGCATCGTTCGGCGTAACATTCGTCAGAACGTGAACCTTGAAGTTTAACCAGGCACGTCAGTAAAAGTTTATCGCAGCTTATCGAGAGTACCGTTGCCGTCGTATATTCTTTACATTATTCAGTAGTCGCACTTGGAAATGGCGCGTCGTTTACGTTTCAAAGAAAAGTCTCTGGAAATGACGGAAAAGTTCGAAATCTCGCTGAGCCGAAAAAAGATCTCTGAAAAAATTGGACCCGTTGCTCCCCGCAGAAAGAATTAGGTAAGGATGATGAAATACGTAGATTCCGGAATAGGCTGGAAATAACTAAATTTACTCCAAAATAGAGATTACCTAAGTTTGGGATATCCTTTAAGGATGCTATTAGGTAGTATTAAAGATTCTGGCATTAAAAATCAATAATCAAGAGAAAAAGGGCCTATAAGAACCAAGCACGGATTTTTGTTGGATGAAAAAAATCTTTTCGTTGCGATATCCGAGTAAAAGATATTTTTTCACACAACAAAACTATGCTTGGTTCTTATAGGCCTTTTTTCTTGGTTACTGATTATTAATTAAATTATTATTATTATTGAAGCTCAAATATTTTTACTATATTTTTATGGAATCAAGCGGAGAATTTCATTTTTATATCAACTATTAAATGTTATAGAATAAAAATGTAATACATTTTAATATCGAGTATTTACATTTCTTAAATATTTATATTCGTAAAGTGTACATATATTCAAAGTGTTTTAAGTTTTGTTAAATTTCAATGTGAAATAGAAACTAGAAGAAACTTTTATGAAAACGTTGGAGACAACAGATGGAATCTGTTCGGGTTTTCCATTTAGAATCGCGTATTTTTTAAACATTACTCTTCTCACTTGAATTTGTGCACACGTCACAAGCAAAGTACATCATATTTTTTTTGGAAATCTGACTGAGAATTCCTCGTGCATATGTTTATTAAATGTAATTGTGATACCGAGTTATAATCATCAAAAGTAAGATTTCTTCATATATATATATATATATATATATATATATATATATATATATATATATATGTATATATCATTTATGGGATTTAGTTATTTTACAAATAATAGATATAAAATTATAATTTTTTTCATAAGAAAATTTAAAAAAATATGTTTAATTTGTACACAAATATGTTTAATTTGTACAGATAAAAGTGAAAACTGAACTTTAACGAATTTAACGGAAAACTCGACGTCGCTTAAAGATACAAATTCAATCTAAATATATCTTCGCAGTTTTTCCGCACGCGCGCGCGCGCGCGTTACGTATCTCTGTGAATCGTTAAAAGTGCTCTCATAAGAACCGTAAAATTGCCGTCACTATTTTTACTTCTCTCGTGAAACGGCTCGCTCGATAAGGGAGACTCGAGCTACCGTTATATAACGTCGTACGCGGTCACCGCGGTCTTTCTTTATCTCTTGAATGATATTTACGAGGCTCTCTCGTCGTCGTGGTGGCGTCGTCACCAACTCTTAATCACTTAATAGTAACTACTCATCCCACCTGGGGGAATGGGAAAAGATGCAAGACGACGCTCCTTTTCACAACTGCCAATCAATTTCGTCTCCGTCTCCTGGACATTTCTCTCGAGCGAGAACACGATCTAACGGGGCCGCTTGGAAATTGACGATGCCGCCGCATATCGGGATTATAACGGTCAAGACAGTTCTCGTCGACGGCAGCCCGGAATCTTCCGGATTGGCTTCCCGTGAACGTTTGAATACACCAATCGCCGAACGGTGGTTCGTAACGAATTGTGTAACGCGCGCGCGCGTATGCGAGCTGTCGCGGAAAGACACAGGAGGATCATATTTTATAGTCGAGCTTCTCTCTCTCTCTCTCTCTCTCTCTCTCTCTCTCTCTCTCTCTCTCCTTCATCGTATCCAGGCATATACGGCTCTTCCAAGCTAAAGGTATTAAATGCACCCTTAAAGGGGTTATGTACCTGCGCGACCCTCACTACAAACCGGACGACGTTGAATCTTTACCTGCGACGACTACATTTTTCAAATCCCTAACCTCTTCTCGCCCTCCCCCCAAACAATTTGGCAATATAATGCGCGGAACCTAAAGGCATCAGATTCTCCATATGTAACCCTCGTAACAAACAGGTAGAAGGAAGCGAGCATATGGGTGATCCTGCGCTCCCGCAGGAGCGTGCAGGTAAATGACCTTCGACCTACTGGACCTTCTCCCCGATACGTAACCCCCGGTTCACTTGGTCGCGAGGATGGACCGGTTTTGTTTGTACAACCACCGGTGCAGTACACGCCTCTACACCTCGTAGGTGTCGGCACAGCGTTTGATTTCGAGCGTTATGGAGCGGTGTTCCTCTCAGAATTTTTTGGAATGAGATTCCATTAAAAAAAGGCGAAAATTAATTCGGTGCGATTGTGAAAATAACGCTACTAGCGGGCCGATTTTTCAATCGCAGTCTAAACTTAGATTTAAGTTTAAGGGAAGGTTCGGGTTTAAACAGCCGAGAAATATGAAATCTTTACGACTTGTTTTTAAGGAAACGGATAAAGACATTAATACAGAGTGTTGACCATACTATTTACCATTGTTTTAAGTATAAAAGAAATTATTTAGAAAATAACTGATATTCATTTCATGCTTTTTAATTCTGACGCCTTTTCGAACTAATTGACAATTTTATTTATAATATATATCTTTATATAAATCTTTTTTCCCAGTGGTGTAGCCAGAAAAAAGTTACAAGGGGCTGTACTTTTTATTTTTGACGAGCAAAAAAGGTTATTCGAAAGAATTTTTCTCATACTTAGCGTAACTTAGAAAATTTCAGGGGGGGCTGTAATTCCCTCAGCCTTCCCCCCCCTTGGCTACGTCACTGTTCATTCCTTTATAACACATATATCTTAAAGTCAAAGAAACTCGAAAAGTGCATAATCTTTTCTATATAATTATCAAATCTTCCTTTCGCGAATAATTCGAATCACACTATGAGTTGTTGAAACTATGAGTCGTTTATAATTAATTTTAGCGTGAAAATAGTTTCTATCTTTAAGAAGCTTTGTCATCGTGGCCGAACAAGTCGTCTACTCAACGGGTCGCGGTTGAGAATGCCTCTCATCGACCGGACGTGTGCTTGGTTGGGTCGTCGGATGGAAGAAGGAAAAAATAAAGACAATTTCCGCTTGTCTGATGGCAGGACGCGCTTTTGTTGGTTTTCATAGTGTATCCGCCGAGATACAGGTGCAGATATGACTTATCATAATAATGGATTGAATTTCGGCAGGTGTGACATTCGGACCTTATTGAGGAATTTGAAAAAGTTATTTTTTACGGTCATAACAAAACCTATTAGGAAAATTAATTTCTTTACTACATATGCCGCAAATAAAAGATAACTTCAGAATGTAGCGTACAATCAATAGGCAAAAGGTTGCGATCCTTTTACTTATATGAGTTTTGCAACGCATCTCATCTTCACACACACACACACATGGGTCTTTTAAGAATTATAAAAAACAAATCCTTCTATTTGATAAGGGTGTATTATAAAACTTATTACAAAAGAGAGAAAATGTTGTGATCTCTCTTCTACTGACTATAGCTTAAAAAAAAATCAGATTTTAGTGTAAATTTGGTGAAAATTTAAATAAGAGTCGAGCCAGATCAATTAACAAGAATTTATTTTTGGAGAATAATCATACTAGACAATGTCATAACATATACGTCGAATATTTCTTGCGATATACGCAATGAATCTATCCTTTCACGTCAGTTAGTTTAGAGTAGTTATAAAGAACCAATATATTGTTAATATATATGTAAGATGTTCATGAATGCCTTTTTATAAAAATCTTATCCGATCTAAGATTGATAAAAGCAAATAGTACTTATTTACTTTATATTAACCTCTTGAAATTCAAAAAAATATTCTTGAGTCCTTCTGGTTGTCCCTTGGGAAAATTTTCTGGAGGGGAAATTATGAAGCATTTTAAAGTTATGAAGCAAAAGAACATGTGACAATACTGTGAAGTTGTGTAGCACAGGTTTTTTGACTAGGCGCGTACCAATTTTGATCTCGCGTTTGACAATAAACTTGGTTACACCGGAGGTAGTCGACGTAAAAAAAAATAGTTTAAAATAAGGAGGTTTAAGAAAGTCACCATAAATTACCGGTAATTTTCCATAAATTATAATTTATAATTATATTATAAATTATAATTATATTATAATTATAATGTATAGAAATTAACTTTTTCGATAACTTTCTTCTGAGCCCATATAAAACATTCTGTCTCGTTTCTTTGTGACAGAGATTTAAAAAGTGCTAAAAATGAATTTCTTACTCTTTGACCCTGTTCCTCTAAAAAACGTGACGTGATAGACACGTTTTTGAGAAAAACGGGGTCATACCGTAGAGTGATATTTTAGGTTTTAGTTTCATAATCTACGGGAAAAATCCTATTGAAATGACCTGCCATTCTCTCCTTTTGTCAAAATCAGTGTTGACTAGTGTAACTTATCTTATGACTGATCTTATGAATAGCGAGGCATTCGTGGTACTGAGTCTATCGGTGGATGCTGCGCAAGCGTAACATCCGTCTCTCTATTGGCCTCGTGATGCTGACCAATGAAAGCGAAGATCCCCCTACCACTGACAGACCTCCATCCAGTGGTCCAGCCATCATCTCATGCGTTGCAATTGCCTGCACTGAGAGAAGAATTTAGTAAATATTATCAAAATTTGGTTACTATTACTAAATGATAGACGTAAATATAGCGGGCCAAAGCTATGGCAATACTTATTAATTAATTTAGTTCTGTAAAATAAATTATTTATTTGACAGAAGTAAAATTTATTTGATTCCAGAATATATTTAGTAAATAAAACTTATTGAATAGTTGAGCAAAATAAGCGATTTTGTAATAGTTAGAAAATTTTTGATAGGTTCAACCAATTATCTGTAATAATAGATATTGAAACGATGTAATAGCTGCAAATAAATGAATTTTTCGTTGTGCTGCAACAAAACATACTTATACTGGTAACAAAATAGAACTCGTACCTACTGAATTTTTTATTACATGGGATATAACAATTTCATAACAATTATCAAATATCTGTTCATAACTGTAATATATTTCATATTAAATATTTAACATTAAGTAACTATTACTAAATTATTTAATTGATGTTACTGTGAATGCAATTACGTCATACTCCCGATCTATTAAATATTTGGTAATTATTATCATATTTAGTATTAGTTACTAAGGATTCAATGAATTTCTGTAACTAAATGCAGTTTGTTATAGTTACCAGTCTTTTCTCTCAGTGTGTGTGTCTGCCACGTCACGATTACTCATGATCATATCATAAAAACAATAATGTACGAATAATTCATTAATTGTCACTTTGAATCGAAACGATTTACCAATGCCGAGCTGATATATAGGGTGTCTAACGCGATTCACATGTCTTTTAGTGCGTACACTGAGAGAAAAGACTGGTAACTATAACAAACTGCATTTAGTTACAGAAATTCATTGAATCCTTAGTAACTAATACTAAATATGATAATAATTACCAAATATTTAATAGATCGGGAGTATGACGTAATTGCATTCACAGTAACATCAATTAAATAATTTAGTAATAGTTACTTAATGTTAAATATTTAATATGAAATATATTACAGTTATGAACAGATATTTGATAATTATTATGAAATTGTTATATCCCATGTAACAAAAAAATCAGTAGGTACGAGTTCTATTTTGTTACCAGTATAAGTATGTTTTGTTGCAGCACAACGAAAAATTCATTCATTTGCAGCTATTACATCGTTTCAATATCTATTATTACAGATGGTTGGTTGAACCTACCAAAAATTTTGTAACTATTACAAAATCGCTTATTTTGCTCAACTATTCAATAAGTTTTATTTACCAAATATATTCTGGAAGCAAATAAATTTTACTTCTGTCAAATAAATAATTTATTTTACAGAACTAAATTAATTAATAAGTATTGCCATAGCTTTGGCCCGCTATATTTACGTCTACCATTTAGTAATAGTAACCAAATTTTGATAATATTTACTAAATTCTTCTCTCAGTGTAGGTGGTATTCGTCAAACTCAACGAAGAGGTCTACCATTTTGCAAACGACCACGTGAATTTTTGAAATATTAATTATTAAAAATTGGCAAATAAGTACGTATAATGCGGTGGGATAAACTTTTCAGAGTCCAAAGTAGAATTTTATCTAAAATGCTTGAATTAATTGACAATCTTTTAACAACGGCAGGCGATATGTAATACTAGACAGTGGAAGCGTATATTATAATCTATTTAGCATTACGTACCGCCCGCCAAGAGATTGTGAGTTGATTCAGATATCTTAGAAGAGACTCCATTTTGGTGAGTTTAAACAGCTCGTTCCACCGCATTATGCGCACTTATTTGCCAATTTCCAATAATTAATATCTCAAAAATTCACGTGTTGGCTTGCAAATGGACGTTTTCATTCAATTTAACAAAGTTCTGAACGAAGTTTTGAACGTTCTACCTATCTGTCTACTATATATTTATACAGGGTCTCTGAAAATTCCAAACACACAGTCGTTATGTGCAGGTAGAACCGATCAAACTGAATAGGAAAATCATTTCAAAGGATTCCACACATTCCTCGAAATAAGATTTAACCCATTAACACCCAAACTTTCTGAATTTTTACTAAGTTTTCGACGCGATTATTTCGTGCGTTATCGGTCTGAAAAAAATTTGCAATGACTATATTCCAACGTAAAATTTTATGCTCTTTCAGAATCCGTAGTCAAAATCACGATTAGACCTCAAGAAAAAAAAATATGGCCGATTTAAGCGTGAAAAACGTGAAAATTTTCGAAAAAAATTTTTTCTCGATTTTTTTTCGCAATGTTATTGCAAAGGATTCATCTTAAAACTATGGCCAATGGTGGACAAACTACTTGAAGTTTAACAGGAAATTTTTATAATAAACATTTAACCACTCTTTTTTACAAAATGGCGGCGAAAATGTAAAAATTTTATAAAAATCGTTACTTATTTTTTTTCTCGAAAACTATTGAGTTTAATGAAAATTGTCAAAGAATAAAAATGTCTTAGAATTGATCAAAGAATACTCTCAAATTTTTTCAGAATTTTTGGAGAAAATTTTTG
>NW_022639588.1:809064-832564 GCF_010583005.1 Odontomachus brunneus | reverse complement strand
TATATATATATATATATATATATATATATATATATATATAAGTTATATATATAAGTTATTTAACCATTTATGACTGTAATAGAAATTTTTTACATAATTTTTTACATTTCACCTTCAAAATTTTTATAAGTGAAACGGCTCATTTTTCGACATTGTGGCCATGAGAACTTTTGATCAGCATGACATGGACAAGAACATATTAAAAATTTAGCCAATTTCACCGAAAACCAGTTCCCGTAAGGAATGCGCGGGGTCCTTTTGGCTCTATGTTAAACTTTGAATTCTACAATGCAGTAGCAAACTAAATTAGCTAAATTAGCAAAGTAGATTTAATTCTAATGATACAATTTATTTCTACTTTGACGATGTCCGAAATTTCCCTTTTCACTTCCTTTAGCGTCAAAATAGGTATTGATTGAAATAGTGAGGCTAAAGTAGGATTAAAATTTCGACTTGGGTAGGTTAAATAAAATAAAAAATTGTTGATAAGTAGGTTTCAGGGTAGAGACACAATATGAGCGAATAAGCGATAGGATGGACTTAAACTATTTAATGAATGATAGCTTCTAGCTTGTAAAAAAGATACTCCTTCGAGTCTCTTAATAACTCCTTGAGTTTCCTTGCTCACTGCGTTACTTCGCTAACAGCTAATGCAAATCCAAATATGTTACTTTAGTTGAATCTCTTTTTATGTTTCTTACCGTTTTAAGTCACGTTATTTATATTTTACATACTTAAACGTATCAAATTTTATTTTCACATATCTCACATAAACATGTTGAATGTGCAAAGCTAATTTATAAATAGAGGAACATAGATATTATTCTATAAACACGTAAAAAATGTGTTACAAACTTCATGCAAACGACTGTACATGCAACACATACGGTTACAATTTATCTTACGAAAATGTGGTATTTGTAATAGTTATAATATTTCATCTCTTAATAATTTTTTGTTACAGAATTATATACGCTCATTAAATAAAACGAACAAACTTTATAATATTTTAGTAATCTTTTTCTTTTGTTCAAAATCTATGTGACAAGATACAGCAATCACTGTTTCGCCAGTTTTCTCACATTATAATCCCATAATACTATTAATACTAATTATTATAATCCCATAAATACTTGTCTAGACGCTAAATTGGCAGACGCCAACATCAACAAAAGGCGATCAAGCCTTTTCAGATTAACTTCCTTTGTTTCCCGAGTTCTGTAAAAGTCGTCTACAATGCATCTTACAGTCGTAACATTAGTCTATGAATCGATCATATATCTATTTCCTTTGTGCAAACTCACGAAACATGAAAAGTTTTATTGAACTCGTCAATAAAACTTTTTATTTTTTACGAAAACGCATTGCAGGCGATCCTTTAGTGACGCATACTCGCGGAAAAATAGGTTGTCTTTTAGGATACGTTCGTGAACTTATCTGATTCGTTGGCGCACATCATATACTAATCTTTTTTAATTAATAACTAAAAATCTGTATAGTCGTTTTTAAAATAGTAGAAGACTTTTTTTCAGTTTGATCTAACGTGCTGCACAGATGTCGTCATTATAGCCGTATCGCACGTGATCATTCACCAATCTTCTTCAATTAATAACTCAAAATATTACGTGGTTGTTTGCGAAATGGTAAAGGAATTTTGTGTATAGTTTGGCGAGTTCTACCTACATAGAACGGGCGTCATTAATTGTGTCATTAATTGTCAGGCATCTTGTGCATACAAAACAAAGGATAGCATGATCGCATTAACTTGACAGTCGCTTCTACGTTATCGCCACGTTGACGATCCTCTTAAAATGCATCTCGAACGGCATATCGGCTTGAATTTTCCGTATCATTGTGACTGACTTGCATCTGAACAGTCTCGCGATAATTATTTACAAGGAATAATTATTGACACACAAATCGGGGAAGAGGAGTATTAATCGTCTATGTATTCCGTGATAAATCACATGTTCTAGTTCTGAGCGATACTGCGCTTCAAGGAGCCGCTATTATGAATAATGTATTGCCGATCGCGGAAGATTTGAGAGACGACTTTGCGCGGAAGATTGACACGTGGCCACCTATGCATATTGCGCCTCTCCGATGACCTTACTCGCTAATGAAGTTGCACCTACCGAGGCAACATGCCCGTGTCTCTTTATCACGCTGGACGATAAGGCCGAAAGTATCTAGTATACGGCTAGATGTCACTTATGGTAATTCACGCGCGAGCCACCGACATCCAGCACTCTTGAACAGCGCGTAGGAAAAATATCAAGATATTGCACGTTACGAAAGAGGCGACAATTGTCGCGAGGATGACGACAGCGCATCCGACTGAATCGGTCCATCGCGAATGAACGTTGCTGCGCACAAGGTCGGGAAACGTGTGTATTATTCCATCGAATCTTGATGCTTTCATGCAAAAATTGCTTCTACGCGAAGAAAATATCAAGCAGATAGACTTTTATGATTAGCACGACGTGAGGCAATCGATGAAATTCTCTACAATTTTTGAAATTACCTTTATGAGGCATATATATCGTGTGTGCTGAATTAATCATTAAATTTACATCGTATATTAATGTAAGTTTTTCGTTATATGCAGCTACAAATGTATATTAAAAGTTTTGCTCAGTATTCTCGTATTATATTTTGCACCCCGAGTCGAAATTTTAGCTCAATGTTAAATCTTGAATTCTGCAACGCAGTAGGAGTTAAGTTAGCAAAGTAAATTTAATTATTTTAATGGTACATTTTACTTCTACTTTGATTATAATGGTGTCCGAAATTTTTCTTTTTCTTAGCGTTAAAATAGGTTAGATTAGGTTAGGCTTCAGAATATTAAAATAGATGTTCAATAGAATAGAGAGGCTGAAAGTAGGATCAAAATTTCAACTCGGGACATATCGTTTTGGGCAAATGTTGATCATTCTTTTTGTATGTTTTTCGTATTTATATTTCGTCATTTAATGTAATAAATATAAGTTCCATGTGAATCACTCATAAGGGACGCGATCTCTGCAAATCGATTAGTAAAGCTACTACCAGGTTCACATCCCAGTAAACACCAACTATCAATAACATAACGTAAATTTTATAATTTCTCTCTTAACGATGTAAATGAAATATGTGTGTTATGTAACAGTTGTATTTTTGAATGGAAATTTTTTATATCATTTATGCAATATTACCGTTAGTTGGTATTTACTGCTACTGTATACTTGTTTATCCGGATGTATATAGTTTCTTTCGTACAAATTCTTTTCAATTTTATCTCTAGTAGCGCAGGAATTAATTATATATCAGTAGATTTATCTTGTTGAAGAATATAGTAAACTCTGTTAAGGAACATAATAAATTTTTTAACAGTAGTACTTTAATCAATCAGTTCCTATATAGATAGCACGTGTGGACTTAAAGGATAATAAGAATAATAATAAGAAGCAAATAATAAATTAGAGTAACTTTTATTATAAAATTCACTCCGTGTATTTAAGACTGAAAAACGAGGAATAATCAGAATTAAGTTAAAACTTTTATTTCGAGGAGAACGATCGTGGAGAACAGGTAAACAAAACTGTTTGTGTATTTCCGCGAGATAGCATCTCGTTTCGTTCGTGACGACGACGACGCTTTACGGGAACTAACGAATGTGCTGTCGTAATGACTCGAAGTGTATTTCCTCCGTCAGTCCGAGATACATAAGTCATGATCTAAAATTCAGCGCGCACTTTACATGCAGAGCAACACGATGACTTTCAGCCGTATAATTGCCGCGTAAGTAATGGTTGACTGCGCTTATCGTCGCACAGTCGCGATGATAATAATGCGAAGGATGACGGTGCTGCTCGATACGATCCGTGACTAGAATTCTCTTGTTTCAAAATAGACACGAGCTAAGGAAAATGAGAATTTCGCAACGTCAAATATCAAATGTCCGCGTAGAAATTTGGCAGAATTTTTTAGATACAGTTTAGATCAGAATACAGCATTCTGATCAGAATGCCCAAATTTGTTTCACAATGAGTTATTCTATACTACTTAGGAATTCTATTCTTTTTCCAAATATGAGTTTTCTCTCTAGAATCGAAACAGTGATAATGTAGGAACAAAGTTTTTTAATAAGTAAAATCGGTATATTTTTTGTGGAAACAAAATAGAGAATTAAATTCCATTTGCTTTCTCTAACATTTTCTCAAGGATTTTTTCTGATTTCCATTTTACCTTAGAATTGAACAAATTATATGGATTACTTTGAGAGTACGTGCACTTTATAAAAGTACAAATATTTAGAAAGTATAAAAATACTTAGGATGTTGTAAATTTTTTTGAAAATTTTTCCTCAAAAATTTTGATTTCCATATAGGCCTCTTACTTTAATTTTATTTTTCATTTTTTATCTCATAGTTAATATAAAATGAAATTCTGTATATTTTGTTTCCACAAAAAATATGCCGATTTTACTTTATTAATGAATTATGAATGTTAATTAATTAACATTCATCGATTTTTTCTTACTTTCATGTTTGTTATTTTGACTTTAAGCACGATGTAAAAATAAACATAAAGAGTAAAATGAAAAAACGGAAGAGTAGTTAAAATAACTCGTAAGGAATGTCGATGGGATATTTTTGTCTATATAATATGAACGTATACAAAGGTGAATGCGTTATAACTTATTTTTCGTATTATATTAACATATAATATTAATTACTTTAACTGAACTTATTCGAAACACTTTCATTTAATAAATTTGATTATTCGAAATTTACAATGATTCGAAGACTGGCTTTTTAATTCTTGTTAATATTAGAATTACTTTAAAGAATATAATTTTTTAATAATTGTGTTAAAAATCTCAAAATAATATTCTACGTGACATACAAAAATGTTAAGTTATTAAATTGACATTAATATAAAACATTGAAACATTACGGAAATTATAACATATCGGTAATATGTTAACTTTTAATTGAAATAACAATAAAATATGGGTAACACATAAAAATTTTAACATTTATACACAAGATTTGTAAGTGATTAAATATTAACTGTTTAACGAGGTATCGAGACTACTGAGACTTCTCAACGTGACAATACTGTTTCTAAATTTGCCGAGAGGATAGTTTCTCAAAATATTGCTTGATTACAAATGTCACTTTTATTAACAACAATAATAAAACAATAAAAAAACTCTAACTTATAGAAGCAAATGTTCAAATTACTTGTCTCCTTCCGCGACACAAAATTCTGTTCTTTTTAACAAATTCTATGCATAACAGTTATTATGCTATTTAAATCTAAATTTGCACAATCTGTAATTATCTAGTAGTGAGATAATGCTGCACATTTAATGTTGAATATTAACAAAAGTAACATTTATGATAGTGCGTTAAATTCATCTCAAAGTTCTCTACAATATCATGTAAGAAAAGTGCCATTTAAAAAATTCAAGGTAATTCCTTCATGAGAAAAATTGTTTACTTTGTGTTATTGTAAGTTCTTAATCTGCACGAAACCGTTGAAAATTCACCTCGCAACCTTTTCTTTAAACCATCGGAAGTGTCTAAAAAATCATGAGGACTGTTGAACATCCTGTATATGAAAAATTATATTTAGACACGCATACATTAATGTTTATTCCAGCAAGATCGGAAAACAGATGCTTAAGAAACGGACGGTTAAACGGACGGTTTTCCGAGGCGATATTTTATCGCCGAACATTGTAATTTCGCGTCGTCTGGCTAGCAGCGTAGTATTGTTAATGAGGCCCCGCGCTAGCCGGACGATAATGCAGACACAAATGTAAGTGGACGAGTCCGCTCGTAATCGCGTCTCGCATTCGTCCCATTGGTCGTCTCGTTAGTGACTTCCTCCACATCTATCGCTTGATAATAACAGTCTCGTTATGACATGACATAAATTTTTCTTTTTTTTTCATATGATACACTATTTGAGTAAAATAAAAGTGTTTGCAACGAGATCATCTCAATATGGAGCTAAATACCCAGCGAAATTCCAGTATTGTTCACGTGTGGAGCATGAAGTTATTGAAAGAAGTAACTTGTGGGTGATAATGTGAATTTCGTGCAAAAAATCTGTTTTCGCCCGGTGATGTTGCACTGAGAGAAAAATGTATGATATTTGGAACTATAATGGCATAGTAAAAAGATTATAGTTAGGAATATTAGTTTTATAGTAAATGTCATCATAATGTTTGTAATATTTACAATATAAGCATAGTATAATTGACCTATGTAAAACTTTTACCAAGAATTATAATTATTTGAAATAAGAAGTATAGTAAGGTAGCAAATATTGAATGGTAAGAGAAATTAACTATTTTATATAGTCAATACAATTGGAATATTTGGCAAATATAGATACATATAACTATATTCCCAAAGTGTGCTTTACTATACACATAGAGTAATAAAATGGTGACTATAAATTGTGTGTTCATTCTGCTATATCTTCATGTTTAGATGAACTATAAATATATGTTTGAGGCCAAAATAAACTATAAAATATAGTGAGATTATAGTTATTCCAATTATTTTTTTCTCTCAGTGTGCGGACCTTATTCTTTGCTGCAGTTTCGACTTTCCACGCCTTTCTTATAAGTTGACTAGATATAGTTAAGGGGGAAACCTCGTGTAATGGACCGAAAAATCGATTTTTTGCATAAATCAACGTTTTTTGCATAAATTAGTAATAGCATATCTGAAAAATATATCTCTGAAGTCACAGAACGAAATTCGAAGCATTAACGCTGTAACACACGGAGAAAAATAATTTTTGTTCTTTTAGCAAAATCGTCATTGCTACTGCACATTCATAGTGTCATAAAAAAAATTTAGTTGACATAACTAATTTTACAAATTATTCGTCATTAGAGCAAAAATAGTTTCGTTGCCAAGATAGAAAAAATTTGTTGAGTATATTTGTCCTAAGAATCACGTTATTGCTATTGATGCAAAATGATGTATCTTTTTAGCAAATTTATTTGCTATCGGAGCAAAACTGTAACTGCTTATATAAATCCATCGTGGTTCTTATAGCAAAATAATTTGTAGATTCAGCAAATTATATCCAGCAAAATAAATTATATCCAGTAAATAGCGATTAGTACTCTTAGCAAATCTTTTTGCTGTCTATATAATAACGAAAAGATTTTGCTAGACCAGCAGAAAATTTACTGGACCAACAAATTATTTTTCTCCGTGCAGATTTTACCTCTGCACATCACGCAAGTAGCGCGCATAGCGCGTCCTTTCGTTTAGTCCATGTATGAATAGGCTCCAGGCATGATTCTTTAGATATTTGGCGACGACCCTCAAATATTCACTACTTTTCAAAGTGTATTGAACGTAGAAGAGTTAGGTAGAAAAGAGGATGGATACTCGCCTGTGAAATATTAAAAAAAAAACAGAAAAACTTGAAGGAAAAAGAAAATTGTTCTTATAAAAAGACTCAAAATATTACAGCTTAACGATAAGAAGAGATATTGTCTCCGCCGATGAAATGACAAAAGCTATAATGACGACGTACCATCATTTATGCTCCACTAATGAGAAGCCGACGCATCAAAATTATCCACCGGGAGCCGACAGTTGATGTAAGTAGCGTGTCGCTGGGGCCGCAGGTAAACAGGAAGATTTCGAACTACCTGCACTTCATTCAGATGTTCATAGGCATTTGCCGATTTATGAAGATCTGTCACGGCAAGATCTTCTGGAAAAATGTTTAGGCGAGCACACGCAAAATGCTAATGAGAGTTCCAACTCTACCGTGTGGCATTTGGCTCCGAAATACTTGAATTCCGGCATAAAGATTATCGAGATCGTTTTTATTGCTGCCAATGTTTTCAATGAAGGTTATTATGTCATATTAAAAATTATGGAAATTATTATTGAATAGTAATATATAAATTTTTCGCTAATACTTGCAATGGTTGAAGAGACAGGAACATCTAAGCAGCACGAAAGAGGCTTGAAAAGTGCGGAAAAAATAACATATTGAACTGCAAAACTTTTACGAGGAAGCAGCTATAATTTTTCAAAAATTGTTACTTTTTAATACCCAAAACTTTAAATGTATTTTTCTCGAAATAACTTTTTCTCAGATTAGCGTGCAGCATAACTAAAAAAAATCAATCGATTTGTTTCTGTGCAAACATGTAAATAAATATTCCTCTCCGGATGAATAAGTACTTTTAGTGATATTATTAAATTCAATTGTGTGTTTTTTGCATAATTAAAATTAAAATTTTTCGTTAAAATTGCAGCTTTTCTTCAAAATTCCGCTATTTTCTTAAATTTACACTTTTTTAGTATAATGTGATTTATTTATAATGCAATTTTTAAAAAAACGAAACTTCTTTTTTGTTTCAGGTAAATACAACAGGCGCTATAATGTATGCCGATAGACAACATGCTACTCCGATGCTGAAGCTGCAACGCGAAATAACTCTCTATTTTACAATTACTAATATAACAATTATTTTATAATAAACAATTTTTCAATTTTTTTGAATGTTTAATAAAATATCTTAAAAGTATCAAAACCGATTTCTGGAGCACCAAGTTTTGACTTGGCAGATTCATCATCTACAGACCATTAGAAACAAAAGTTCAAGAGTGGTGAAAGTGGCGATCTGTCTTAGTTTAGGAAATATAAAAGTTTTTAGTTGCAATTTGCGGAAATCAATAACGACGCGATTTTGTCATTTGCAGATTATTTTTTACGTTATTACAAATAATATAGTAGTAGATTAGGTGGAAATTATATCTTAGACTATAGACTGACTATAGACTGACCTAACTTAATAACACCTAATACAATCTAAAAATATTAATCTTTTTTAAACTTGAAATGCAGAACGGAATATAATTTATACTAGGAAAGTGCCGCACGCACGGTGACGCTGCTACGACTTCGTTCTCGCGTTCTCGTGACTTCGTGCGTCACTCCCTTATTAAATTGTATTCTGTCAGAATCTATTAATCGATAAGGTTGACTGCTATAAAAGTTAGGAAAACTGTGACGATAGGAAGTTAGGAAAACTTTGACGATAAACAACAATATGCAGATGAACAAAAAGGGGTTTAAGAGGCGAAACTTCCTGTCAGGAAGGGTACGGGGGAGGGGGGCTTCGCTCCCCCCGCAGTCGCATAGCAACATTCTAATAAAAAAAGAAAAATATACACATAGTATGGCGTGTCATACGTATGCTGCTTTGGATACAATTCCACCTTGCGTAAGTATCTTTGCTAATCTTTCCAGTATATGATAGACTCATCTTTTTAGTAAGGCGAATATTTAATAGAACATTTTATCTTGCGTAGGAGTCTCTGCTAATGTTTTCAGTATCTATTTTAGTATATGGTAGACTTATTACACATATTCACACATACACTCATACATACATTTACCCATACTTACATATTCACACATGGAATGCGAATGTATAGGCTATGCCTTCACGTGATATATTCTGAGCAACGCGAAAATAGTCTGCAAATGGCAAAAACGCGTCGTTATCGATTCCTGCAAATTGCAACTAAAAACTTTTATATCTCCTAAACTAAGCTGCACCGCCACTTCTGTTCTTAAACTTTTGTTTCTAATGGCCTGACGAATCTGTAGCCAAGACTTGCTCCGGAAATCGTAATCTTGCCTAGATTAGAATTAAGAATTAGATTAGAATTGTTATTATCATTATTTATAAACTTTCGAGCTACGTAAGTTAAGAAGAACTCGTTTGCGAGGTGATCACCGCAAAAAGATCGTGTATTTTGTGATATACGATACAATAATAAATTATTGAAAAACTAATATTAATGATGTTAATAAGTTATTAATAATAACAATAAGTTATCGGTAATTAACGGTTCAAAAAAAAATGTTGAAGAACTTAAAGTAGAAGAAGAAAGACAAAGTAGAAGGATACAGCAAGAAAGGAAGAAAAATGATCAGCGAGTATCAAGATATCACAATATGCAGTTAAAAAAATGTGATACATATACATAATAAATTAACGGAGAGAGGGAGGGGGAGAGAGAGAGAAAGAAAGAGAGAAGGAGAGAGACGTGCATAGTTACGTGTTAGTCCATTCAAACCGAACACGTGCAAGTAAACAGTCCATCCGCCAAGGGGGGAGGGGATGCGCGATCCTTGCTTGTTTTTTCCACGAATATCCCTTCGACCTTACCAGTTCGCACGTACGCACACACGTACACAATCACGTACGCAACGGAAAAGACAACGACCCGTGCGTCGCGCGAAGGGGTTGGTCTCGGGGTCGGAAAAAATTGGCCCAGATTCAAGAGGCGAAGGATCCGGGCCACCATTGGCCGATAACTGGAGCGAGACCCAAGGGTGGATCTGATTCCAGCGATCTCACCGTGATCCCCGTCGGTCACCGGCCCGCGAGAGTCCCTATAATGCGATTCGGAATTCTAGACCAACGGCCGCCGAGCACTTTGAATCTCCGATTATGGTAGTTGGTATTTGGAATTCAGATCGTTTCTGGACACGGTCCAGGAATGTGCGAGGCGCTCACGTCCGACGTAACGGTGAAACGATCGCGCGTCCGAGAGAAGAATCCTTCGCGATTGTTTCGGGCTTCCGCTGTCGTCCCGCTCGTTTCGACCGCGCGTAACCACTCCTGCTCGGGACTTCTCTTGGCAGCGACGTTGATCTGGAATTGACGTTTCAAGCTCCAAGCGTTAGCGGGAATGATCCATTCGCGACAACAGAGGACATACGACATGAAAAGGACGAGTCCGCTGCGAGAAGAAATGGGTGAGTTTTTCTGTTTTTCTTTTTTTTTCTTAGCATTTGCGCTTTTCAGTGGAGATAATGAGTGGTTGAGACGTTGACAATTGTCAGGCTGTTGATGATCTTACATTAATGAGAGTACAATGAAATCATGTACAATGAAAGAGTACAATGTAAACACGTCTCGTAAACACTTTTAGCCCTACTACGTATCAGTGCACACATATATCATAACAAGCAATTGATAACAAATATTTTCTCCAATAATTTAGAGAGTCATAATAATTCCAAAAATTTTTTTATTAATTACATATTTGATTAAAGATATTCTTTTTCATTCCCTCGTTTTTCTATTTGTAATATATAATATTATATTATATTTTTTATAATATATTTCTTTTTAAATTTATTTTATTGTTATTAGTCGAATATAAATATATTGATAAGATACATTAGTAGTATAACAAAAAAATTATACTCGTATTGAAATTTATACAACTTAGCAGAAATTATAAAATTAAAATTCCAACATATGTTACATAAAAGTATGCATATGTTTGTATTATTGCACATGTTTGCAGAGGAATAAACATGTTCTGCTTTTTTATATTATGTAAAGAAAGACTAAAAAAAATTTAAGTAAGAACTAAAATTGCATTTTATAAGACGTCCTTTTTTAGAAAATTTTTACGGATAATCTGTAGTATATCTGTATGACGTGAACTATAGATTTCCAGTAAAATTTTTCTCAAGAAAACCTAAGTTTTGGAATGCAACCTAAGTTAGAGATATTTCTATCTTTCTTCGTAAATATAAGATTTCCAAACGAAATGAAGTGAATATAAATATGTCCTTAAATATACTGTGATATGATGTGATATCATTCAACGTAAATGCTAGATAAACTACGCAAGCAACGATTATCGGTTACAGAAGTTAAAGAGATTATATCTCCGTGTGGAGAAGATTCTGTAAGGCTTCTGGATGACTCAAAGATTAAACAGCGGCCACCTTTGCGCGATATTCTTCTCGCTCTAAAGTCTACAAATGCAAATTGCCCAGTGCGGGATCAGATTATACGTAACGCTTACTTTAAATGTAATCATCGGCCTAATGGTAATCACCGTCGTTCATCTACTCGAAGTCACATCGCTGATCGATCACGCGAAGAAAAGCGGAATTAATTTTCCACACCTTAACGCGGAACGTGCAGCTTTCGTAAACGCGTATGTCACGTAAAGAAAGACGCACACAAAGATGGATTCTGAAGAATTCCAAAAATAGATATATATATAGAACAAATAAGAAGATAAAGATACTTCCTTTACACGCGCTTTTTCATATATTTTTCTTATTTCGTATATTTAGAGATTGAGACATATCCGGGATATAAAACGTTTTATGAGTAAACATCTTAGAAATTGTGAGATGTGAGAGAAAATGTTTTAGATAAAATTTTTATGTTATTTAATATACATTACTGTGCATTAAATTCGTCAAGAAATGCCATGTTAGTGCTGAGGATACGTTACAAAAAATAATTTTTGAAAAATTTAAATGTACAATTATAGAAAACGTTAAATGTCATGAAATTTCGGTTTAAAATATTTTTCATATATCTTACGGTAGATATACACTCGCAATTAATTTTGCTACGTTTCCTTCGAGAGTTTGTTTTGACTCTTAAACATGTATAAAAGTGAAACATAAAAAATATAAAAAATAATATATAGTATGAATACATATGAGAAAAAATATATATAAAAATATGTGTCTCTCATTTTCTGCAATAATCAAAACCCATAAAAATCAAGAAGGCACATTTCTATATATTTCCTTGTTAGAATGCGTAAGAAATGACAACCTCGTGAAAGTATATATATTTCAATTCTTTGATTAAAAAGTATCTTTGATATAACGTGCCAGCCGGTCGCGAATTTTTCGGTTTGCTCGTGTACTTCTCGAACGAACGTTCCATATTGCGAACGATCGATCTGTACTTTCCCGATTCAGAAATAATTCCGCTTATGACGGAATGTATGATCGAACATGTCCCCAGACCCTGACATTCTCGAGAGAAAGAGAGAGAAAGAGAGATATAAGTATCGCCGAGTTCCAAGAAAACTCATCTGATGCCTTCGATCGATTCGCCCAGCCATATGTTGCTAACGTATGTAGGACTCCAGTCCACGAAGTTTGTATCTTATCGAGGTATATCTTTGGAGTGCGTAGGCGATGGGCAACAATAGCATTATCTAAGATCTCCCTCGTCCCACTAATAGTAAGAGCGGATATCACAATTAGGATGAAAAATTGCAAAATTAATCAAGATCATAGATCTTCCGTTAAACTCGTTATACTTGACTAGACTTGTTATTTCCCAAATAGACTCCTATAATTATCACGACGTTCGACAATCGATAATAGAAAAAAAACTTTATAATTATTTTAATTATATTTCTAAGAAAATATATTGTATAATTATATTTCTAAGAAAATATATAAATATATTGTGTGTATTGAATTAATCATTAAATTTACATCATATAATAATATAAATTTTTTATTATATTGATGTAGCAAGGAATATATTCAAAGTTACTCCGAGATTTTCATATTGCATTTTATTTTGAGTAAATCTTGTTTACTTTTTCACATTCTTTTCGTATTACTATTTTACGTAAAATAAATATACATGCCATATGAACTATCCATAAACAACTTTTGCAAAGCGACTAGTAAAACTACTGCCAAATTTACATATCTTCTGTCTATCTAGGTTATGAAAATAGGTACGAATGCAGCAGATAGACAGGTGCTTTGGCAGAAATTGAACCTCGTCGGTATCTAGTCACGAGATAATAATAACCCCAAATTCTACCCATTCTGTAGCCCTCGAAATTTGAATTGAATTGTATGCCAAACGATACTCTAGAGTCATTCGCGGTAAACGTGCGCACTTTTTAGTTAACGTCTGTTTAACTAAAAATGGACAGACTTGAATAAAAAAAATATGGTTTTTCGTGGAATCTATTTATTATACTTCTTAAAAAAAAATAACAATTTAAATCCAACTTCTTTCATATTTTTGCAAAATTAAAAATTATCTCGAAGAGATGAATGCGTCCACTTGACCCATATTGCGGGTAAAAATGCGCAGTACTGCGGGGTAAATAAACGCGCTTGGAGTAAGCGTGCAATCAACATTTTTTTAATCATTAACTTCAATATAATATAGATTACAGTGTTTTAAAAGATTTCAGTATAGTATTACAGTGTTTTGGTACAGTATTTAGAATAGTTTTGAGGATAAGTGTGTGCATGCGTTTGAGATTATGTCGGTTCTCGTTAGTGCTAGTTTAATTTATGCGGCTAAGGCCACGTTCCGTATTACGCATATGCGCGCATTTATCTATAGTTCATGTCATGTATACTGTAGAAAATGTTTTACGCATAATGCGTAAAACGGAACGCAGCCTAAGTATACGCATGCGTACACTTGTCCACGTACACTTGACCCACTGTCAACAAAAACTAAGGTCCACAGCACAGGCACTTTTGCATAACACATAATACATAACGCATAAGGGAATAAATCAATCAGATTTCTTCATTTCCCTTCTTCTTCTGGTTAGAAATGAAGAACTCTGATTGGTTTATTCTCTTATGCGTTATGTTTTATACGTTATGCAAAAGTCTATGCTTTGGCCCTAAATCTCAGTATTAACAATAGCGAACAGAACCTCAAATATTGTTACGCAATATAAACTTACATTATAATAGTACGTATAAAACATGTACTTACCTCTCTTTCCTTTTTTAATTTAGCGTGATACATTTTTCCCGTAGCGAAAAATCTAACTCTGTTACTTAATATTTCATAACTGCGTGAATATTTTCTTTGTTATTGCGCATAGAGTTCTTGCTACATCTACTTTTAATAGGCACTTAAACGCTATTGATCGGTTAACAATAACCAACTCCTATCTTCTTTTTCCGCTGAGATATAGATAATTTGCACATTTACCCAATGCGCACGTTTACCCCGAGTGACTTTATGATGGGACATTAATCTCAGGAAAATTTTAAGTTGAACACAAGGGTAATTTTGGAGATATATGGGGAGTCAAAATAGTCAAATTTTCAATATTGTCCAAGCACAATAGACACAAAAAGAAAGTTAAAATTTTTTGATAACAGTAGGATTTTGTGACTAGAATTTATTAAAATCGTTTTCTGATCATCGTACTAAAAATCCGACTCCTTCTGTTGCTTATTAATTTTTTTAAAGAGTAAAACTATTCTTAAAATAATTTTTTGTTTAATTTCTCGAAAACAGATGCAGATACGAGAAAAATGTTTAAAATAAAAGTTGATTGTCTGTGAATCCTGCACAAAAAAGATCTATTCCATTTTTTTTGTAAAACTAATCTTTTCGCCGGAATCCACGTCTGAAAAAAGATAATTTCTGAAGATAACATTATAATGTAATAAGTAATGGTTTTGATATGTTTATTTCATGTAGAAAGAAATTGTAAATTATTAGTATCATCTACATAAACATTTATTATGTATCATCCCAAAATTATTTTTTTTATTTTCAGAAACTCTTTTTTAATCTATTTTTGCTATTTTAATTAATGGCATTAAAAACAAGAAAATATAAGGTTTCAATTTTTGCAAAATAGTCAAATTTTCAATATTGTTCAAGCACAATAGACACAAAAAGAAAGTTAAAATTTTTTGATAACAGTAGGATTTTGCGACTAGAATTTATTAAAATAGTTTTCTGATCATTGTACTAAAAATCCGACTCCTTCTGTTGCTTATTAATTTTTTTAAAGAGTAAAACTATTCCTAAAATAATTTCGATTATTATCGAAATAAAAAGATATATTTATAAAATAACACTTGTAACCGATTAAGTAGATTTATAAAATACCACGGGAACTTTTCTTTTGCTCTAATAATCAACAAATTCCAATAAAAAAAAAAAATTAATATATCAATAAAATTAATCTTGTCGTATTAATTACACGACTAATTATTGATTAACATCAATAGAAAATTACAAATCTGCTCAATTGATTGCAAATATTATTTTATAAAAGTACATTTTATTAAAAAAATTACTTGTAAGAGATATACTTGTAAGAATTTTTAGCGTTTATATTTTTCGTTTCTGACGTCATCAATTAAGGATAAAGGACTAGGAGTCTATAAAATATATCGAAATAAAAAGATACGTCTTCATAAAATGACACTTGCGATCGATTGAACAAAAGAGGGATGCAAAATTGAGGGTTCGGAAACTGTAATTCAAACAAGAAAATGTTACATATTCTTGTGCATTTTGAGTCATAGAATTCGAAAATAACCATGAAAATTAGGGCACTAGCGGAGAAAACTTGGAAAATTAAGAAAAATGTGAAAAATCGTAATTTTTTTATGTTTACTCTTGCATTATTTTTCTTGTTATTTTGAATCGCAGAATCTCAAGTCAACTATCTGGAAGTACTCAACATATGTGCAGGGTGTGCAAAAAATTCCGGCTCAGCGAAATAATTCGAGAAATATAGTTGTATAAAAAAAATGTTTGAGACAAAAGTTATAGGGATTAAAAATATTTATTTACTTCCTTTACCAGTTTAACCTTCAGTCACGTCGACAAAGTCAGACGAAGGTCGCTTTGAATTTTTTAAATAGGACCACTTATTCCCATTTTTATTTCCCATTTTTTTAATTTACCGAATTTTGCCTGTTAGTGCCTTAATTTTTATGGTCATTTTCGAATTCTACGACTCAAAATCTCATAAGAATATGTAACATTTTCTCGTTTGAATTAGTTTTTAAATCCCCAATTTTGCATGCCATCCTTTATATATCTCACATACTTTCCCTTTGCTTAAAGCAAAGGAAAAGTTTTACAAGATTTCTCTTTAAGTTACATAAGTTTTTTTCAGAAAAAAGAAACTTGTTAAACAAATAGATTTCTTTATCAGTTGATTTGTAAAGATGGTGGAAGTCGAGGGGAACAGAAGAGGAACGTGCGTAGCAGAAGAGCCGGACGACGACGACGATTACTACTATTACTCTCTTATAAGTGATTCATATGACACTCATATTTAACACATAAAATGACGAGATAGAAATACAAAAGAAACTGTAAAAATTTGCTCAAAACAATAGATCATATAAAATGTAATATGAAAATTCGAGTACAACTTTTAAATTTGTTGCTACATCAATATAACGAAAACTTTACATTAATCTATAATGTAAATTTAATGATTGATTTAATACGATATACTTTATGAATGTAATGATTACAATGTAATAATTACAAAAATTGTCACGCGTATCCATCATCTCGACTGTCTCACATCGTGAGAAATCACGAAAGTCTATTACATTTGAATCAAAGGAAAGTGTTTTATATTTCGGAGGTGCCGTACGCGTAGTGAAGTTCGTGTGGTGAGTCAGAGGGGCACCTCAAACCCTCGACAATGCGTGTCTCGATGCGCGTGCGGACACGCACTCCGGAAAGCACATGATTCATCGAATGGGACTCACAATCGGGCAATCTGCATTAACGATGCACCGCCTGATTCTGAGCCGACCGTTCCGTACCTCCCTACGACCTCATCCACCGCTTTCGTTCCTCCTCCTCATCGTCGTCATCGTCCTCGTCGTCGTCGTCCGGCTCTTCTGCTACGCGCGCTCCTCTTCTGTTCCCCTCGGCTCCTGCTTACCGTTTCTGCACGACTGCCCCGTTAGACGCTGACATGGCCCACGTGACCACGTACACTGATTACCGATATCGCTCGTGAGCTGATTCGCACGGAAATCTGCCTGAAACTCCGCGCTGTTTGTCCGAATCCCCGTTGTAGCGCGGAATTCCGCGCCCGTCGCAGCACATAGTGATGCTTAAGGGTGACTTCGCGGGCAAAATTTCCCGATGACGAAGAACTGTTTTAGAGGCAGTGAGAGCAATCTCAGAGTAATGGTCGCGAATAATTATCTTTGCGGGAGGATAATAATGTCATTTATATACAATTAATGCAAAAAATATAATTAAAATACAACTCCCGAGTCGAAATTTTGATCCTACTTTCAATCTTACTATTCCATTCAACACTTATTTTCATACTCTGAAATTTACATATCAATCTCTTTTAATTCTATTTAACCTACCCTACTCGAAATTTTGACCCTATTTTCATTAAATCATTCAACCTATTCCTATTTTGATATTCTGAAGCCTATAATACAACTTATTTTGGCGCTAAAAAAACAAAAAGGAGAATTTCAGATATCATCAGAGTCAAAATAGGAGCAAATTTTACCATTAGAATTAAATCTACTTTGCTAACTTAACTCCTACTGCGTTGTAGAATTCAAAGTTTAATATAGGGTCAAAATTTCAACTCGGATTTGTTCATATTTTATAATTAATTTGTATTATATTTATACACAATTTGTACACAGTTTATTTATACACACAATTATATATATATATATATATATATATATATATATATATATATATATATATATATATATACACTATATACTATATATTAGATAATTATTCAGTTCCCATACAGCACAGATCTTGCAGCAACATTGCAGTAACATTGCGGCAACACTGCTGCAACTTTTAACATTGCTGCAAAATCTGTACTGTATGGGTTTAGGCCCCTCACCTCCGATTTTGATGAAAGTAAGCTCAATCAACGAGAAACAACTTTTTTATCTGACAAAATCGTTGCTCTCTACTGCGAAGCGAAATATTAGCCGACAAAAGTTGCGTTCGGCATTGTATATATCGAAGGGCGGATTACTCTTTCATCTCAAAAGTGCATAGAAATGAAAAAGATACGAGATCTCGTATCTTTGTCACTTTTATGCATTTTTGAGATATAATCATAAGTCTAAACATGTTCGAACACGTCTTAACATAACGGCGGTTACACTTTTGTGAGTTAAGCACAAAAAACTGCAGCCCAGGGCCGACAAACTCTCATACTAATGACGAGGATATTGAAACGAACGCCACCTGGTACTGGCGGGGGCAAGTAAATTGTAATTTACTATTGCACACTTCTTGTAAGACATGCTGCAAATGTAATATTATTTTATGCGTAATGTATAACTAACAAATGTATAGTAACGGGGACATAGCACTATATTTTTACTTATATTGCACTTTTATATTTAATAAAGTACGGAATACCTTTTCTTCTTCGTATGACACAAAGCGACGATGATAATTTCACAAGCACCACAGACTTTGAAGATTAACGTGAAAGTTAACTTCATTCTTCATTATTCAGCGCTATATTGATTTAATTCGCCCCCGCCAGGTGGCGTTCGTTTCAATGGCTGCGTTCAGCAGAGAAAGCTTTGTAACTGTTGTAAAATTCGTGAATCTGATTGGAGTATGCTCTTAATTTTGGTTGAATCCAAGAGCATGTACCAATTATATTCACGAATTTTACAACAGTTGCAAAGCAGCTTTCTCTGCTGAACGTAGCCATTGTTCTCGTCATTAGTATGTGAGTTTGTCGACCCTACTGCAGCCATCATCCGCTGCGGTGCGGGGTCACATGGCTAGAAACAGGCACCTTTTTACTAATATTTCGAAAACTATAGGAAATGCGCAAGTAGCTACGGAGCATGTACATTTAGCTGTTTGTCATCGGTGTGACAGTTTTCCTAATCTTAAAAGTGGTTAACTTTGTCAGCTAATATCCAGGGTTGGAAAGTAACGAGTTACTTGTAACGTCGTTATTGTTACAGTTACTTTTTTTCTAAATAACTTTTATAAATATTGATACGGAAATTCTGTACATACAACAATATATGTAATAATAATCTGCCTTTTCTATCATTTAAATAAATATATCGCAAATAATATCTCGTCAAAATGTTATGAATAAAATATCACACAATACATTTATGAAAATCAGTAAGCTGTTACACATTTGATGTTTCTTTCAGGGATTTACAACTGATTTCATATCTTATGCAAATCCTCACTTATGTGCATGCATCTGTACCATTGTGTATTGTACCGTACCTGAGCGCGCGACCTTTAGCCAATATAATTGGTCAACTTTAATCGTTTATAATTTGAAAAGTATTATAGCCTCGATATTTTTGCATTAGGATTTTTTTCTTCAAATTACCTTAGGAATCCGTCCTTAAGAGATAATGGGGTAGGGGCACCCTGTATATCAGATCTATCTATATCTCAATTTATTCTATCTCATACCTATATTCCACATAAATCTCTCTCTTCCTCTCTTTCTCGTCCATTTTCCCTTATCAAACTCATAATTATATTAGTAGTTATTGCCGTCTTATTTTAGTATTTAAAAAAGTAACGAAAAAGTAACGCTTCGTTACTTTTTAAATAACGGTAACTGTAACGAGTTACTTTTTAAAATTTGTAACGAGTAACTGTAACGAGTTACGTTTTAAAGAAAATAACGTTAACGATAACGAGTTACTTTTATAAAGTAACGTTACCAACCCTGCTAATATCTCACTTCGCAGTAGAGAGTGACGATTTTGTCAGATAAAAAAGTTGTTTCTCGTGCAAAACGCGTCGATTGAGTCTATTTTCATCGAAATCCGAGGTGAGCCTAAACTGAATAATTACTATATATTATATACTATATACTATATGTAATACAATATATATTATAATCAAAGTCCATAGCGTGGACACTTTTAGAATTGACTAGTCAATGTGCGGAACAGTCAAGTGTTTTAGTCAAAGCCATAATAGTTTCCTGTTTGGTTTTGACTGATGTATTTTTAGTCAATCCTAGGAATAACTAACATGGCTGGTCAAAGTTATAAATTAAAATATATAAACGTGTTATAACAAAAAAAAATTAAAAATATGTATTTACTAATCTGTATTTACTAATCCAATAATAGAGTTTCACTGGTGTCCCACCTCAATTGGTATAATTGGGGTTTAACATCTCCCTTTGTATGTTCCGAACCTTGAGCCTTGGTAGAAAACTGTTTTCAAACACATCCTATTAAGAAAGACCTGTTTTCTGAGAATTACTCAAATTCTGCCTTTCAAATTGTGCATCTGTATTGACATTCCGAAATATATCAAAGGAAAACGCTGTCGTAATCATTCTGCAAATGAGTGTGTCTCTCGAGGTGGAACCGTTAACTCAATCCGACGCTTCACGCGATTTGTCGAAAAACTATCTATCTCCCCGCTGGATCGCGTTACGATTTTGTCGTTGCATGGTTCGAGAGAGGCGATTCAACCGGCCTCGTATTCGAATCGCGTTCCTTCGGGGCGCGACCACACCACGACTTCTCGTGCAACCGCTGAAGCACGAGAAGGTAAATATATATTGGAAAGTAACGGGGCTAGAGAGAGAAAGAGAGAGAATATGAGATAGAAGTGCACGCTGCATGGGAGGATCGCAGATATACAGTAACCTGAACCATCTTTCAATTTTAGCGTGTTATTCTTATTTGCTGCTATTTAGAACACGATAATATTACCTTATACGGATATGATAACAATTGAGATTAATCTAATCAGAACTATGAGATAAATTTCTAGTCAGAAAACTGTCACTCCAAAGAATGAATGTTTTATTCAAGCTTAGAATGAATTCTGACTATATAAGGGAATGTTTTAATCGATTAGAATGAATGTTTTAATCGATTAGAGTGAGTGTTTCTGTAGAGTACAATCAGATTCACTTTTCAATTTCGAGTGGAAATATTTACTCGACGATTCAGAGTGCAGAATTTACTATATGAGTGAAAAATTACTTACAGCGACCACCCCATTTTTCAAGTGAAATTTTACTCCAACAAATTTCGAGATTACATACATTGTACTCTAGAGAGATGAAATAAAGTTGTTGTAGTTATTATTATTATTTTATTACAATTATTTGTGTTAATGCTACTATTGTGTTAGTGAAGTTATTGTAATTATTTCGTTGCGCTTATTATCGTTAAACGTAGAAAATAAATAGCAGCAAATAAGAGTAATACGCTAGAATTGGAAGATGGCTCAGGTTAATGTATATCTACAATCCTCCCGTGCAGTGTGCTTCTATTTTACATTTTCTCTCTCTAGCCCCGTTACTTTGAGAGAATACTGCCACTGTTCATTTGTTTTGAACGAGATTCTACTTCAAGAAATTTGGAAAGTACAATCAAAAGTCTCTAAATATGTAAAGACACGGATTTAAATTCGAACAGTCACTTTCGAAAGAATGTTAAAGTTACGACGTTGCTACTAAGTCCAATAAAGAAATAACAATGATAATAATAATACAATAAAAAGAAAAAGAACGGTGTATAGATATCGTGGATACGTAGTACTTAGAAAGATTTATTGTGTTGTTCGAAAAGTCGGTGTGAATTTTCAAGCAAAATTCAAAAGACAAATTTTTTAGTTAAAAATAATTTTAAACTGTAATATATGTATCATTTTGTTTCACAATATTTCTCTATCTTTCAGGTAATTTCATAATTCCTTTGTCGTAGAAGTCTTGGGTCTTTTCAGCATAGAAACGGCCCAAGTAATTGTCGTGAAGCGTTTCAAAAGAAACAAAACTCATGCCTTAAGAAATTTTTAGCGACTCGAATAAGTGGTAAACGAAGGGTATTATGTGGGTTGTGTAAACTATGTGGATTATGTGAGCTAATACGACATACAAAACATTCCAGTCAAACTTCAGGAGTTTTTGTTGAATTCAAAGGACCTATTCAACCTTTAGGTACAAACCAAGATTCGAAGTGATTAGTGGCCATTCACTTGTCCTCTCGTCATTATTGGAAACGATCTATTTTTCGTCGCCTTCCGAGTCGAAAGGACCCCGCACAAAACCTATGGTTTTCCGTGAAAACTAGAAAAAATTATCATTGCACCAAGTCCCAAAAGTCAATATTTCCCAAGATATAAAGGGTCAAAGTAGTGAAATATGGTCATCCGCAGTAGTTATAAGTACGTGTTATAAGACGTGTTATAAGTATAAGTGATACATTGATATTTATTCACGAAATAAATAAAAATCGATTTTTACATATATATATGTAATAAATATTTAGTTCCGCAGTATTTTTAAGATCTGAAACAGTTTTTTGTAAAACTTATATTTTTCGAGATATAATATTTCACCGGTCCGATACTTTTGCCCCACCCTGTATATACATATACATATATATTGCGGAACTAAATATTTATTATATTTTTTACACATATATATATATATATATATATATATATGTAAAAATCGATTTTTATTTCGTGAATAAATATCAATGTATCACTTATACTTATAACATACGTCTTACTACTGCGGATGACCATATTTCACTACTTTGACCCTTTATATCTTGGGAAATATTGACTTTTGGGACTTGGTGCAATGATAACTTTTTATCAGCATGGCGAAAACTATAAGATAGTGAAATTTCAGCCAATTTGACCGAAAACCATTTTCCATAGGTTTTGTGCGGGGTCCTTTTGAAGTCAAAGTAAGTTGTATAATAGTTATAAAAAGTAGGATCTTAGGGAGTAAAGTAGGTTCAGTTGCGAAGCTCTGTTGAAGCATTAGCTCCTACATAGAATATATGTATTTTATAGAAATATTAAAAAAATTTAATAACGAAACAGAAACGTCAAGTAACATACAAAATATACATTTTATTT
>NW_022639588.1:789708-809054 GCF_010583005.1 Odontomachus brunneus | reverse complement strand
TTATCATTGCACCAAGTCCCAAAAGTCAATATTTCCCAAGATATAAAGGGTCAAAGTAGTGAAATATGGTCATCCGCAGTAGTTATAAGTACGTGTTATAAGACGTGTTATAAGTATAAGTGATACATTGATATTTATTCACGAAATAAATAAAAATCGATTTTTACATATATATATGTAATAAATATTTAGTTCCGCAGTATTTTTAAGATCTGAAACAGTTTTTTGTAAAACTTATATTTTTCGAGATATAATATTTCACCGGTCCGATACTTTTGCCCCACCCTGTATATACATATACATATATATTGCGGAACTAAATATTTATTATATTTTTTACACATATATATATATATATATATATATATATATAAGTAAAAATCGATTTTTATTTCGTGAATAAATATCAATGTATCACTTATACTTATAACATACGTCTTACTACTGCGGATGACCATATTTCACTACTTTGACCCTTTATATCTTGGGAAATATTGACTTTTGGGACTTGGTGCAATGATAACTTTTTATCAGCATGGCGAAAACTATAAGATAGTGAAATTTCAGCCAATTTGACCGAAAACCATTTTCCATAGGTTTTGTGCGGGGTCCTTTTGAAGTCAAAGTAAGTTGTATAATAGTTATAAAAAGTAGGATCTTAGGGAGTAAAGTAGGTTCAGTTGCGAAGCTCTGTTGAAGCATTAGCTCCTACATAGAATATATGTATTTTATAGAAATATTAAAAAAATTTAATAACGAAACAGAAACGTCAAGTAACATACAAAATATACATTTTATTTGTTGCATATATTTTAGACATCATCAAAGTAGGAGTAAATTATATCATTAGAATTAAACCTACTTTGCTATCTTAGCTTCTACTGCGGTGTAGAATTCAAGGTTCAACATAAGGTCAAAATTTCGACTGGGGCAGAGGAAAATACATTAGAGTTCGTACCGTCGTCGATTCACGATAGAATTGACGTGTTTATCAGTGCGTGTGTGTATGTACAGAATGTTTAAAAAAAGCTGGCCTGGCTATATAGCTGTGTAGGATACATCAATAAAAATAGATAAGTTTCGATAAACATCTCGACTAGACTTTTTATCGCATGATCATGTCACGAGATTTATCCAAATTTGTTATCTGGTTTATGAAAGGTGATGTCATCGAATTTTGATTATACAAGGTGTCTCAGACTTTTCTCCGCAATCTTTGTGGGAACGTAGAACGAGTTGAGGAAAACAAAAGTCCTATATCATTTTGCGATTTTTTTGTAATAATAGTCGAGATATTAATTAAAGAAAAATGATTACGCGCGACGTGGTAGATAAGCTATAATGGTAACGTGTGCTTATACATTAGGCCAAATTGAACAAAAAAGTCTTTTGTCATTTTGCAAATAACCACGTAGAATTTTAATTATTAATGAAAGAAAATTATGACATAATTGTGCGCAATAATGCACAAATCTTTTTTAATTAATATCTACAAATCTATGTAGTTATTTGCAAAATGGTAGAGGATTTTTTTATTCAGTTTAACCTAATGTATAAATATACAACGGCAGTCGATGCGACTACAACTCATCTATCATATCGCGCGTGCTCATTAACCAATCTTCTTTAATTAATATCTCGAGATTTATCGCGAATATCGCAAAACGGTACGGAACTTTTACGTTCACCTCAACGTGTTCTACATTCTCACAAAAATTGCGGAGGAGAATCTGGGACACCTTGTATCATAAGATCCTAATTATTATTCTTAATTATAAGGTCCTGATTGCTACACTGTGTTATATGATTTATTAGAATCCGCGTAGTGTCTGTAACGCTTCGTTGACGAGTTAAGGTCGTGAAGATCACAGCAAAAATTTTTGTGTTATTATGATAGGCGCTGGTTTTAATTTTTAATTAATTTATTTATATAATAATAAACACTATTTTATTAATATAAATAAATGTACAAAACAAACATCAAGATGCTTGAAATGTTCACTGCGGGAAGTAACAATGCTGAATTGTTCGAATCTTGAACTGTCGCATGTATTGAAATATTCCTAAATTAGTTGGTATCTCTTTTGGAAAACATCTTGTATTCTTTGTAGAATATCTCTCCATGTCTAAATAAATGGCATTTCATAAACAGAAAAGACAAATAATACTGGTGGAAAGGATCTCGCATATTTTAAGTGGAAAATGGCTCTCGGTTAATTTTGCTGAAATTGAAATATGTTATTATCCTTAGTTTCCCGATGAAAAGTGTAAAAATAGACACAATCTATTTTGGTCGCCATAGAACTTCAAAGTTTTAATATTAGAATTTGGAGGTAAAACTAAAATATAATTTAGAAGTTTATTTTTCTTTAAATAAACATATATGTGGTGATTAGAGAATAGGTGGTATAATTCAGCGTGAATAAATGTATCCCACACAACACAATGTCTAAAATCAGAACATAAGACGTCTTTAAGACGTCTTGAAGTCATCTCTAAGACTTCGGAACGTCTCTAAGACGTTTTTAGATATCTTCAAGTCTTATATCTCGATTTTAGATGTTGTGTTGTGCAGGACGTATGTGGAGGAAGAGAAAAGATTTGGTTATGGGATACAGCCGTTCATAATTGATCCTACTCGCAAAGGAACGGTTGAAATTGTCTCTCATCGATTTTGATGGATGTTGTCGTCAAAAGAACATTAAAAAATATCATATTCATCCGTTATTTTCGGAAAGTTGCTTCAACCTCCAAACGTTGGTACACTGTTAAATCCGTAGTGTCAAATTATATTTAATTATATTATATTTAATTATATTATATTTAATTATATTATATTATATTCAATTTGAGTTATTTTTAACCATTCCTATAAGTCGCCACTGCTCCTACTAAATATGTCGTTAATTTAATTAATGTAATGGAGTTAAATAATTTAACTTAAGAAATGTATTAAATTTGACTAAAATTTAGTTTATTTTTTATTATGTGCGCGTTAATGTAATCTTTGTTTTAGTAAAAAGTGACTTAATATTGTTTTAAATGGGTTGATTAGATGTGGTTGTTTTTTTAAACACATGTTTTGTGTTAAAATAGTAAATTTTGACACACATAATAGTTAAAAATGACTAAATATTATTTAACTCAAATTGATTTAAATTTGACCCTCCAATATTTAACAGTGTATATGCTAAAAAATATAAATATAATATTTCTTATGCTCTTTTGATGACAACATATCCAAAGCCCATCAAAATCGGCGAGGAACAGTTCCAACTGTTCCTTTGTGAGTAAAATCAATTATGAGAGCCTTATATTCCACAATCTGATCTTTTCTTCTCCTCCACGTTATCTACGTTGAATTATACCTATATCTACTTTCTAATCACCACAAAATAAAAATGATATTGATTTGTCATCCAAGAATGTGCTAAACCATTGCGTAAATCATCATACTACTCGAGATTTTTATATGTTTTATATAAAAATACGGGGTTTTACGATAGTATTATTTATAGTTTCAGTTTTTTTGACATGTGGCATCTCGAAAGGAGACCTATACCTGTTTCCTAAGTAAAAAGTAACTTTATAGTTAGTCTACGATACAGCTATTGGACTTAAATTATTATATCCATAACATCACAACAATGGTTGCTACTAGCTTATCTTTCTTACCGATTTGTCTTTTTTGACCTGCGTTCTTTTTAGAGTGAGGCAAGAGATAAGGAAAGACAAGATAGAATATCAAATAAAATCTGTATAATCGTTTGAAATATGAAGTAAATATATAAATATATATATCTAATTAGAAAACAATAAATATAAAAATAAGTAACTTTAACATTTCAAAAGACGTAAAATTATTTTATAAAATAGAAACTATAAACTTGTTTAACATAACAAAGTTAAATTAAATTATTGTATCTAACAATTACTTATACATTCGTGGACAGTAAGGTTGGCCGTTATTTTTCAAGTGAGTTTGTTAACTCATCCGTTTTATCTAATAGGAACATGTTGTTATTAGAAAACGAATTCACCCATTGGTCAAGACAGAAAGTTCATAAATTCACCCTAAATGCAAGATATTATCTGTTGATGCCTATATTAAGGATATTAATAAAAAAAATATATATAAGACACGTATAAATAATAATTAAATAAAATTATTAGCTCTTTATTCCTACGAATATTAACGTTGCGAGAATAATAATTATTGTTGATATATTAAGAATATTAATACAAATATATATAGAAGACAACTGTAAATAATAATTAAATGAAATTATTAGCTTTTTGTTCCTACGAATATATATTAACGTTGCGAGAATAATAATTATAGATTCCCGTATTGTATTGAAATTTAAAACAATTTTATTTAAAGTATTATTAGGGCAGGATGAGATAAATCATTGTTTATAGCACATATTGTTTTTCATCTTATATTATTTTCATGATCCATTTTGTCAGTAATGCTACTTAATTGATGAATAATAAGTTTTCAAATTAGGGTTTCATTTCATATATTTTCACTCACAAAGTTAAATAGCATAGTTAATTGTTAGATATTACTTTATATAATAAACAAAAACCAATATATATTTACAACTATTATAAGTAGTCAATTATTAGACTTAATTTTGACTTTTTGTGATTCGCGTCAGAATACCCTTATAGAAATATCATACTAAGAATCATTGATAATTACTTATTATCCAGTATTTTTAATACTGGAAATAAGTAATTATCAATGATTCTTAGTATGATATTTCTATAAGGGTAAGGAGCAGACAGTTGTATATAATTGTAGATCAACAGTGCGCGCTACACTATTAAAATTCGGTTAAAAGTACAAGAATATAGAAAGCCACCTGATATAAAGTGTACCATTGTCACGCCATTGTGGGGACAAAAAATAATTGAGATGTTCCATCTCATTGCTCGCAAAGTCCATCTTGCCCGGCCCCGTCCTTCTCCTAATCTAGCGTTGAAGAGAAAAGAAACAAAGTTCCGATACATTACTTGTTGAGTTAAAAGAACAGGCCTTACGTTTTCGTTTGTGTATGTGTGTGTGTGTGTGTCTGATTTTTACATAAATTTCACAAATTCGCTACTCCTCGCGTCGTATCATTATGCGGACTTCTGGAGCAGCGAAAGAATCAACTTCACTGGAGCGTTACCGATCGAGACATCGAACGCGCGAGTAGCGCGGAATTGTTGGAGCAGAAATGGCCAGTGAACGTACGAGGAAATTTTCCGGAAAACAAGCGCGCTCTTGGCCACGGCAGCATAGCGAGCCGCTGCGATTCAGGAAGAGAGAGGCTGGGCGCACATCGCTGGTCGACGTTCGCGGATACGATCGCCGCGCGTTCTCGATATATCGTTCGGAGCGAAGCGTCCGGACAAGCATTCCGAAGATAGAATAAAAATCCACGGGTCTGAAAAAACAACTTCAGCGTCGAAATCGCGCATGCGACGATCTTCACTCGACGTCAAAGTTTACGTCACGACGTCACATAGAAATCCCGTAAATCGGAATCCGCGAAAAGTCGGGGAAAGCCCGCCCGGTCGAGATTGTTTCAGCAACCTCCGCGGCGGGACAAATCGGAAGCGCCATTAATGAGCGGCATTGTACGCGTCGTATCCGCGCGAGTGTCCAGTGTCTGGTTACGTAAAGCTAGACGCGTTTATTGCACGGCAAACTTTTGCTAATTAGCGCGGGAGAAACCGGCGACCAGCCAGCCGAGATACTCGTGTGCTCGCGCGTGCGTGCGCGCTCGCGCGAGCAAAACGTGCTCGTATCGCGGATACAAAGAGCAGAGACGTGCAAGAACGGATTGTGTGTCAAAAAGAAACGAAATAACGAGTTGGCACGGTGTACGATTTTTTTTTTATTCCCAATCGATATTCTAAGTTATATTTTAAATTAAGATTCGCACACACACAACACATTTTAATTAGAATAAACTAGTTTATTAGTTATATATCAGGTTCTGATAAAAATTCTATGACATCGTTAAATAAATTTGTGATTTTTTTTTACTTGGAATTTTGCGGAAACTTGATATGTATAGATCAGAAGAAACCAAGAACACATCCTTTTCATAACATCTCCTACATTTTTGCTGCGTGAACATCTCGTTGCGTAACATCCTCTGTATTTTGAAATAGGTTGATCGAGCTACATATTGTCGATTTTCTCCTAAAACCCGCAAATTCTCGCAATTCTTTTAAATTGTAAGATAAACTACACGAAAAGAGCTTTAAAAGATCCCTGAGGAATGCCCCCGAAAATTTAATAAAATCTTATCGGAAAATTATATAACCAAGAAATTCTTATTACTTCTTAATGACAATTTCATATTATTAAAATAATCATTTTCCCACAAAATGGGAGAAAGTATTACAGAATATTATCACATAAAAGCTATTACGTTCTAATCACATATTTTAGTTGAAGCATCGTAAAAAATATTGCAAATTGATGTTAATGTTGATTGCTTACCGCGTACCCGAACTCTTCGATTTTGATACACTTTTGTATGTAGAGTAAATCAATACATGAATAACGGTATATTCTATTTGTGCTATTTAATGGTATAATTTACATATGTATAATACTCATGTATTATACACTCTCAAAGTAAAAAGAACGTTTTCACTCTTTTGTTTATTATTCTTAAATTAAAGGAGATAGAAACAAATTTTTCCAATAAAAGTTTAATGGTAAGTTAAGTGCTGTAAATTGACATAAGCATAAATAAAAAAATACCCATAAAAAATTGTTTTACAATAGAAAATAATATTTTTTTATTTATGCTTACGTCAATTTACAGCACTTAATTTACCATTAAACTTTTATTCGAAAAATGTTTTTCTATCTCCTTTACTTTAAGAGTAATACACAAAAAAGTGAAATCGTCCTTTTTACTTTGAGAGTGTAATTTGTTGTCAGTCATATCAAAGTTGTTAGCGTCGTTAACATGTAAACAACTTAACATATGTGTATATGTTTTCTTATATTCAAATCGGATTATAAAAATGAAAAAAGATGTAGTATATTATACATGAGAAAAATGTTTAATACGAATCAGTAGTATATTAAAGGGTTATTAACAATTTATGCTTTTAGTTTTATATTGCATTGCGGGTGCAATAATAAACTAAATTATCAATATTGTTTTTCTTTGATATCTAGTATAGTCAAGATAAAATTACAATAATAGTAGTTTTAATCTTTTTGCGGGTTCGATTGTGAAATAAACGGCTTTATAAGCCGGTTTTTAAAGATGTAGGTTAAAACTACGGAACAAACAATATGGTTGGCTCATACATAAAGCTGGTTATCTCAAATATCATTCAATATTACATATTATATATGCATATTATATATAATAACTATATTCCATATATACAATATTTTCTATGATAAAGTAAAGACCAATAAAAGGCTGACTTTTTACGTATGTCTTTATCTTACTTTTAATTTATTTATCTACAAACTTTCTTTCTTTAATTTATTTTTGTACATTACCATAAATTAGAATGTAAATATGAAAGAAATATTTTTTAACTTTCGGTGAAACGTTTTGTCAACATTCTGCAATGTAAAACACCTTAGGTTTGTGACAATACGTTTCTAATTGTCATCATCCTAATCATTTCCATTTCATATTTATATTATAGCATATCATATATATATTACAACATTTCATATTTATATTACAGCATATTATATATATATATTACAGCAGTTTTCGCTACATCCCACACATTTCTCAGTGTGCCTTCGTCTGACAATTCATCAGAAGTAAACTCGCAGAGTTTTAATTTTGCCTTATATTTGTAAATAATATACATAATTAATGAGGCATACAATACTTACTTAGATGTGAGACGTTTAGTAAATTTCCGTAGTGCAAATTTTTAAACATTTTCACGTGAATAAATAACATCTAGGTTGTATTAACGGTCTGTAACTAAGAGATGAATCAAAGAAAAAAAAGTGAAATAAACAATTGAGATAAACAATCCATCTGAATATATCGTGTAGCATTAAAAAGTCTTTTTTCAACACACGTAACAAAGATGCAGCGTAAAAATCTGCACTGCATCCTCACGCACACTAATGCTGCAATTCTAAGCAGAATCGTAAATCTCGTAACTTGTTTATGCAATATCATACCTATGTCGTACAATTACTCATAAATATCTACGATTTCATGTAATTTACGATATTTACAAGTGATTGTACGACATATGATATTGCATAGACTTGTAAATCTACTCATAAGTTCTGACGAATTTTACGAGAACAAGTTACGAGACTTAAGATTCTGCTTAGAATTGCAGCATAAGTCATGTCTGGATTCTATTCATGTTTCACTTTTCCATGTTTTTGGGGAAGAGAATTAGCGACATATTGTGTAGCTTTGTTATGTGTCTTCTATGATGAGAGTCCAGAGAATAGAATCGAGATTTTGGACTATTGTGATGATCGCAAACTCCCTTGATTTGTACAAACGAATTTCTTCAAAGAAATTACGCTTAAAAAAGATTTACTGGCTTTTTCTTTTTTGTTTTTTAAGAAGTGTGTTGTAAAACATAAAATTCTGAGTCATCTGTGATTTAAACTACATGGGGTTCACAGATAATCTCGAGTTGTATCACTTTACAGTATCGAGATTTTGCATTGAAATCTATTCACAATGAACTTTTTGTTACACGGTTATTCTAAACATATCGCGCTATTCTTCTTTATTTACAAGTCATGCTTAGGTGCTTCAATCTTTCCAAATATGTCATACGACCAACGTTTGGTTCATCCTTTGTTTTCGCGTGATTGCATCAGCTTCTGCCGAGAGTTTGGTAGTCTCAATATTTTCGTTTTATACTTTTACCAATATTTCCAAATTCTTTCTTCATTTGTTTCTTATCATAAAAAATGTATTATTTCCATAAAAAATTAAATTTTTACAGTCTTTTCTTATTGATTCATAACATATTGTTAGCTCTTGACTATCTTAGCTATTGAGGAAATAGTTTTGGACTTTTATAGAGGAAAACGTTTTTGACTTGTTCTATTATTGCACTATAAAATCTGTGAATAAGTTCTTATTGTGGCCGTTAAATAAATTGTTAAAGAAAATACGAAGTTTTTGATAATTAAATTTTATATAACACGGTGTTTTGTCAACGTGATCTAAATTTTACCCGAGATAGGATAATTCGCTAGACTGAGATTTTCTCTGAGAAAATATCCATTGCTAATTGCATACGTGCGGAACACTGTTTTGTCTTGGCAGGACATCCTGTTTTTAATTTAGTCCGCCTCCGTGTGGTCGCTCTCGCGGATGTCGACCGATTCGTTACGATGTGCGCGCTTTTGGCGTTTGCTCGAGAAAGCCAGGAGATGCTTCTTGATACCCTCGCGACGTTGCGCACGTGCACACGCATAGACACAGACTCGGAGCTAGGCTAGCCGACCGCGAGGATTCAGGAAATTAGGAACAAACGACAAGTTGATGATCGATGGAACTGAAGTCTATTACTACAGACCTTCATCTCACGAAATGTGTGTGATCGGTAATTCGTGCCGAAGTTGTTAACGTTAAATATGTTGTAGACGTACTTGACAGATGTATATATTCTTACATATATATGTTCATTCAATTTTGTTATATTTTTCGTGTATTTTTATATATTTTTATATATCTTTATTATAATCTCATCGCCAGAGACTAACTCTCCGGCGATGAAAACGGTTGATTAAATCGGACGTTGAAAAATTCGCAGAACAATATTTATTTTACTGTAACATTTTCGGAATATATAACAATTAGGCATATCGTCGCTTTTCCGTGACACTTTTCCGCGATTCCGAATTCCATCGTGATTAATTCGTCGTCCATCTTAATCCCTACCGAGGCATAATGACTTTCGCTCTTTCTTTGGGACCGTATAATCCGCGCCTGCTGTGCGCGTATGTGTGCGCGTGTGTGCGCGCGGTAGTAAGCAGGTAGCAAAAGCGTGTCGGTGCGCGCGGATTGGTACACACGTAGAGACGGGTATACGTAAGAGCATCACGCAGGGTGGCTCATCGGAGAGGAACTAGGAAAGTCTCGAGTGATGAGGAAGCGCTTTTATTTATGACTCGAATTCGTCGGGTAACGAAGGCGCGCTACGCGATTAACCGATAAGGCAATGATGAAGTCTGGAATGATTGAACGAGGGACGCCGCGATTCGGCGCATTTTCCTACATTCGTGCATTACTGCACATTGCAATAGACGTATTTTTCGCAACACTTAAGACGAAATAACTAATGTATAATCTAATAATTGGCAAAAGCAATGGACTTTAATTAATTTTTGTTGACTTATATATTAGTCTCTCAGGCACTTGAAGTTTATTTCATATGAGATTTTCAGATTTCTATTCAGAATTAGAATTTTTATTCACACATCAAATTTTTTCAGTTGAATTATGTGATATATATTAAGAAAAAAAAATTAATAAATATTTATTAGATGGGTGCTGTTAACATATTTACTTAAATCGAAATTCTTTTTATTTAAGACGAAATAACTAATGCATAATTTAATAATTGGCAAAAGCAATGGACTTTAATTAATTTTTGTTGACTTATATATTAGTCTCTCAGGCACTTGAAGTTTATTTCATATGAGATTTTCAGATTTCTATTCAGAATTAGAATTTTTATTCACACATCAAATTTTTTCAGTTGAATTATGTGATATATATTAAGAAAAGAAAAATTAAAAAATTAACAAATATTTATTAGATGGGTGCTGTTAACATATTTACTTAAATCAAAATTCTCTTTATTTAAATCAAATATTATTTACTTAAACCGAGTAAACAATACTCAGTTTAAACGAAAAGAATTTTGATTTAAGTAAATATGTTAATGGTACCTAATAATTTGTTAATAATAATTTGTTAATTTTCAGATATTTTTTTTCAATGTATATGTGACATTATATCTGTAATCGCAATTCAACTGAAGAACTCTCATCTAACTTTAAGATCAAACCTGAGTATCTCACTTGAGAGAAGTTTCAAGTATCGTATATTAATATGAACCTAAGACTGGCGAGAGATACAAAATCGATGTTTTTCCGAAACGTGCACGTAAAATCGTGCACTTTAAGATAGTTGTATCATGAAATGAGTTTCGTGAGAATTCTCCATGAAACTTGCACTGCATACATTAAAACGTTCTCTAACTGCTTGTGTAATTAGAAAAGGATTGACTATTCAAGAGCTGAGATGTTTGCAACTAAACCTGACGTTTTTCATAAATGTTTTTTGAGGTTAATGTGTCATTTTTAATTTCTGTTTTTAATATTTTTTAAACTATATATATGAGATTTTTATGAAAAATTATTGTGATATTAAATACTAATATATAGGAATTATATACAAATTTCAGAATTACTGACCATTTTATTCTGGAAATACAGATGGAAAGTAATTATAGTAATGCTGTATATAATTTATAGTAATGCTTGAAATACATGTACATATGCATATACTTAAACACTTATATACCTTTCCTTATTATTTGTAAAACACTATTAGATCAACTGATGTAAAAATAAGCATTAATAAGAAAAATGAAAAATAATAAAATTTCCGTATTTGTAATATTGTGTGTGTGTATGTATGTATGTGTGTGTACGTACATATATATGCGCACGCGCCAACATATATACATACACACACACGTACAAACATATATGTATATGCACACAGAGTGCTTTAAAAAAATGTTAACCTTTCTATGGAAATAACTCTTTCTGCATATAAATGTTAACATTTTTTTAAGTATCTTAGGTGTATATATCTCAATGTGTATATATTTATTTCAACTTTGTTTCAGATTAACGTTTATTACTTAGATAGTGAAAATTTGCATAGAAAATATTTGTATAATTTTCGACAAATAATAAACTTATGAACATCTTCCTTAATGTATGCATGTATATCATTGAAAATATAATACTTATCGATAGAACTACCTTAATTAGAGATTAAAATTTACGTCAGAAATAAATTTTTAATACTTGCCATTTTTTATTTAGAAATTATTCTTACAGACCAAGCATGAATCTTTGTGTGTTGAAAAGTCACCTGTATCAAGGAGAATAATATTAATAATTGGTACTCGCAATAATTTAATGTGGAAATGATTCCCCGTGAAGTTTGAAAAAAGCATGAAAAGTTCGAAGTTCGAAAAGTACGTCGCAATTTCGAAAAAATATTCGCGTTATCATACGTTCACAAACATTATTTTTTTATCGCAGTTTAAAATTATTCGTTCTAATATCTGCGATTAATGGATGGACGTTATTTTCTCTTAGCTTGGTTATACATCTAGAAAACTTGCTTATTCATATATTTTTATTACGAGTAACAATATACTTATGCGACTAAAATCGCTGATACGGATAAAATTCGCAAATAAAATAAAAAACGAAACTATAATAAAATAATAATGATAATAATAAAATTATAGTAATAAATTATAGTATAGTAAATATAAAATAAAACTAATTTAATGCATTATTATATCGTACATATCGTCTAATTTAGTCAACCAGAAATAAAATTATATTTTACAATTAGATCAACTCTTTCGCGTAATCTTCAAACTTGATTTTACTTGCCAACCTTTTTACAGCATATGCCATCGATATTGTAGGTACTGAGAAGAACGTAACACGCGACGCGAAAACCCGAGGATATTTTTCGAGGAAATCTATCGCGTAATTACGGCGTTATAGTATAAACGAACGAATGTTTTAGCACACTCGTCATATTGCATATTAGATGTGTTGCAAGGTAGATAGCGCATCGTTGGAGGGAACGGCTTCGTTTTAGTTCCACGAATGCTAATTTTCCCTGTACATCAGTGAAGGAAACGATCCATTCTAATCTAGATGTATCTGTTTATAAGCGAATTGAAGTGTGTGCGGTGCGATCGCGAGCGAGCAGCCGGCACTTTTTTAGAATATGACTTCCCTTCCGGCATGGAAAAGAAAACACGCCACTGATTTATCTCTGGCCGCTCATTTCACTCTCGCCTCTGTAACGCGTTTTACATAGATTCTCACTGCTCGCGCTCGCGAACGCGAGCAGCTCGCTAGGCTCGTAATTACGCGCATTGAAAGGCAACGCCTCACTTTGATTCCCATATACGCGTAATGTCCGGCATGATGCTTTATACCGCTGGCTTTCCGATTAATTGCCCGCGGGTGCAATTACAGCTCGGCGAGAAATACATCAGCTTCCCAGTGCGTTGAGATGTTTGTGATTTATATATATGGCCGATGTGTGCGGGTATTTCCAAAATTCGTTGAAACACTATAATTACAATTACCTTCCAGTCGTCACACGTGCACGTATTACGGAAATGTACGATATATCTTTTCAGATATGTCTTTACGATACATCTTTTTAGGGAACGATATATCTTTTCGTCATTCATTTCTAAAAAAATGATATTTTGTGTAACATAAAACATAAAATCATTATAAAAATATCATCGTAATGAAAACCTCTTCATAAGAAATCATAAAAACATGTAAAAAAAAAGCAGTAATACGTCAGATATATTAATTCTATTTTTTATATACTTTAATAATTTTTTATGAAAATTTTATTGATAATTAAAGTATTTCGTTGCTGTTTCCTGGAATAATAATCAGCAGTCGCGATACACGGATATGTGAACACAATGCGTGTGATCGAAAAATTACAGTGATCCTAAATCTAGTAAGTGGTTAGACACATTAATGACGCCTAGTGTATGAATAATCACGACTTCCGAGAAGAAGGAATAATATTGCATCACGATATGGACCAGTGCGGCTGATCATCACGGAACTTCGCAGTTAATCTCACCGGGATCAACGAAGCGACAAAACAAGATTACGCTGTTATCTGAACACGACAGATGAAACGACAATGCGTCATGCAGTCTGTGCGCATACATTGTGCCATGTACTTAGTCACTGGATTTATCCCCCCCCTCCTCTCTCTCTTTCTCACTCTCTTTTTTTCTTTTCCTCTTTCGTAAAACGTTCTGGAAAATTTTTGTTCTTGCCGGAGACTCTACCCAGCCGCAAACGAGTGAAAATTATAAAGTCATTAATTTCTCCTCAATGTATTCTTCTCTTAATGATCGAATTCCGGCTTTTCTAGGAAACGAGTATCTCGACTCTTGTGAATTATACAATATATACAGCGATTAGAAGTATCATTTAGTGAGGAAGCAGTTTGATATTAATCTTGGTTACCACACGTTGCCACAAAAGTATGGTCGAGCGCAAGATGTTTAAAAAAATATTTTTATTCGACATTAAAATTCAATTATGTCACGTGTGCAGCATCTTAATATCATATCTCAATATTATATCTTAATATCGCAACTTAATATCACATTAAGGATAGATGATATATCGTCTCTAGACTTCATTATAGTAATTGCTGGAAATAATTTCTTTCTACAACAGTGTGAATCTCGATGTCGTATCGACGTTTTAGAGTGATAAATATGTCTCTGAGATCTGACAAATATGTTCAACGATCTCCAGAATATCTCGCATTTCATCACACGAAGCAACTAGACGATTTTGGAGTGTTCCAACGGTATCTCAACAGCATTTCAACAGTATTTCAACAGTAGAAGTAGAAGTACTGTACGCGAGCGTCTTGAAATGTCATCACAAACAAAAATCCAGAAGATTTAAATCGGGAAAACGAGCTACGCAATTGCCTTTATTTTGCTTTATAACTCTACATTTGATATACATTCTTAGCAAACTATCGTAAAGAAAATGTTTGTATCTTTCTCGGAAAACGGGAGTTTTTGGACTCGCGTTTATGTGATCTTAACTTCATTTTTAAGATATGAGTAAAATATGATTTTAAAGTTTAACTAATTTTTTCAATTATTTTATGTATTGATATAAATAAATATACACATATTGAGAGAAAAATATTTAAAAGATAAAAGATATTTATTTGGTAGAGAGGTACTAACATATTTATATTTAAACCAATATAAAATATTTTTCAATTTTATTTGTAAAATATTTTTATGAATATATACATTCTCTTAGTACTTTAACTTTTCATGAGAACAATTGTTTATTCTATTTAAATTACTGATTATTTTCTGATAAATAGTGAGAATATAGTAACCCGTTGAACAATTTTAAGATATGAGTAAAATATGGTTTTAAAGTTTAACTGATTTTTTCAATTATTTTATGTATTGATATAAATAAATATACACATATTGAGAGAAAAATATTTAAAAGATAAAAGATATTTATTTGGTAGAGAGATACTAACATATTTATATTTAAAATATTTTTCAATTTTATTTGTAAAATATTTTTATGAATATATACATTCTCTTAGTACTTTAACTTTTCATGAGAACAATTGTTTATTCTATTTAAATTACTGATTATTTTCTGATAAATAGTGAGAATATAGTAACCCGTTGAACAATTTTAAGATATGAGTAAAATATGGTTTTAAAGTTTAACTGATTTTTTCAATTATTTTATGTATTGATATAAATAAATATACACATATTGAGAGAAAAATATTTAAAAGATAAAAGATATTTATTTGGTAGAGAGGTACTAACATATTTATATTTAAACCAATATAAAATATTTTTCAATTTTATTTGTAAAATATTTTTATGAATATATACATTCTCTTAGTACTTTAACTTTTCATGAGAACAATTGTTTATTCTATTTAAATTACTGATTATTTTCTGATAAATAGTGAGAATATAGTAACCCGTTGAACAATTTTAAGATATGAGTAAAATATGGTTTTAAAGTTTAACTGATTTTTTCAATTATTTTATGTATTGATATAAATAAATATACACATATTGAGAGAAAAATATTTAAAAGATAAAAGATATTTATTTGGTAGAGAGGTACTAACATATTTATATTTAAACCAATATAAAATATTTTTCAATTTTATTTGTAAAATATTTTTATGAATATATACACTCTCTTAGTACTTTAACTTTTCATGAGAACAATTGTTTATTCTATTTAAATTACTGATCATTTTCTGATAAATAATCTGTGAGAATATAGTAACCCGTTGAACAATAATTACCTGGTTGACTATGGATATCTTTGAGCTTATTCAGTGCTCATCCAGTCGAAGTCGGTGCATGCACTTACTTTTATCTTCCCCACGTGCGTGTCTGTGTACAGAAATCAAGTACCAGGGCAACTATCCCACGCCCAAAGATTTGACATCGGGCCCAGAGAACAGGTAACTTACGTGATAACGCGTACGCGCGCACTCTTGCGACACGCACATACGCGTGTACGGGCGCACACTTATGTACGCACGTCCGCAATATACACACACACACGTACGTCGGCTCGCGGATAGTACTTACGCAAACACATGCGTGAAAAAGAACGTGCTGCACGACGACTATCGCGGGCATGACAAGGCTCGTCACGGGCAAATTAGCCGGGCTCGTTATACCTCTTAAAGGTCGGCGCTGACAGTTTTAAGCACAGGCGAGTTTTAAGAAACTAACGAACCCACCGAACACAGAAGCGGTTCCACTCCGTACGCGAACATTCGCGAGAGCACGGCCGAGATGTTACGTAATGCTGTAATTAAACCTCGTAATTCTATTAGCTTCGATTCGAGCTTCCGTTCGTCGTTGGACGACGACACCTTATCGTTCACTTTCTTGTCCTTAAAGGAAAATGATAAGGATGCCACGTGGCAACCGTTGATGGTGTTTACTGACGCATTTACACAGGGAAAATGGACGCTCTAAGGAACGTCTTGTTGGTCCAGAATTTTAAATGTCGCAATTAAAATTTATCGCTGTTTTTTGTATGAAAGTTTTCTGTTGAAAAGTTTTCTGTAATACGTAGAATTTACAGCAGTAACATTCTAACAATAAATTTAAATATGAAAGAACTCTTTTAAAACAAATTAGGAATAAAGTACAGGGCCTATGAGAGTTTAAGCACGGGTGTTTTAGTGCGATATAAATTAATCAAAGTATTAGTGAAAGTCCTCCATACAGTGAGGAGGCAATTTATTAATTCGAGATACAAAAAGTCACCAAACGCGTTTCGGTCTAATTCTCAGACCCTTCTGAGTGGTGAAAAAATAAAAAAATTGTCAATTTGGATAAATTGGATTGTCAAAATGGATAATTTTTATCTCTTGCTGTTTTTCGCTAAAGTTGGTAGAATTCGAGTAAAAAATTATTTATAACCAATAATTTTGCAGATATTTCTGTAAATATCTTAGAAAATAGAGGTCGTATACAAAATTTTTTCAAATAAAAGTTGTTAGTTTCTTTACGTAGAATAAAATTCCGTAAGAAAAAATAAATGTTTCTATTTAGAAAGCAAAGTTGACTTTTGAATAACTTTCAGAATGACCTCCAAGATCAAAGTCAAGGTCACTTTCAGATGTCCCCCTCTGAACCCGACAACTTTTGTCTGAAATATTTTTGCTGAGTACACTTGGCTGAAAAATTATGAGGGTGGATCTTTTAAAATGGGACACCCTGTGTGTGTATGTGTATGTGTGTGTGTGTGTATATATATACAGGATGTTAGTTAAGTATGTTGTCATATTCAACAGAGCGATTCTTTGGTTTATTTCGAGTAAAAAAGTTCATATAAACATGTCCTAAACGGCTTAGTTTCCGAAATAAAAAAATTTAAACGTGTAGTAATAATCTGTTTCGTTTAGAACTTCCTCTAGTACTGGTGTTCTAACTGTCATAGGTTTTCCAAGATCAACAGTGTTTCTTACAAAAGAACCCTTTCTTGAAAATAGCGGCGAATATTCGCAAATGTTTTACGACATGGTGAATTGCGTTGGGGATATCTTTCTACATAAATATGCCTTGCCTCACGTGAGTTACCATTTGCAAGATCGTAGGCAAAGTGTATATCTGCCATTTCAAAATTTGTAAACTTAGGCATGATGAAACCGATTTTGCTGGACTGAAACAATTTGACCCGAAAACGTATGCACAAGCTAACCGACCCGCAGCAACATCAGAACTGAAGTCTATTTTTGATTTTATGACTTTGACTTTGTCACTTTGTTTACGATCGTGCAAATGGTAACTCACGTGAAGCAAGGCATATTTATGCAGGAAGATATCTCCAACGCAATTTATTGTTTCGTCAAATATTTGCGAATATTCACCTGTATTTCGGAAACTAAGCCGTTTAGGACACATGTTTATATGAACTTTTTTACTTGAAATAAACCAAAGAATCGCTCTGTTGAATATGGCAACATACTTAACTACTCTGTGTGTGTGTATGTGTATATATATATATATATATATATATGCAGAGTGTTCCAAAACTGGTAGAACATCCGTTAGAGGTAGGTAGGGGGTGCAATTTGGAACTGAAAGTTCCTCTTGCATTTTTGAATCCGACAATTAGTTAACGAAATATTAATGAATTAAGTCTGCCAGTCTCTTACCGTCCCAAGTGAGCGTTCAGAGACGTAGAACGCTGCGGACTTCTCAGGGGCTCTTCTTGTTCGTTTGTCTCCTCTTTTTGTATCACAAGGAAATAAATGTGAATGAGTGAGTGAGTGGATGTGTGGGTAAGTGCCTGACCGGGACTAGGAGGGGATGGGGGTGGCAAGTTTTCTGTATGTGGGAGTAATGTGCCTCTCATACACACAACGCAAGAAAATCACTTACACTCCCCAACGCCTTACCACCTATACACACTAAAATTATTCACGGTACTCAACCACCGACGTGCAGAAAACATTCAAGTCACCCACGCACTCGAAGGAAGCATATCATACATGTCTTCCCCCTCTGGCATATAAAGCGCAATTATTCCGCCAATTTTCACTAAAAACATTCAAATTATCCATGCACTCATAATCGCACACAAAAACACCCGCACATTACTCCCACATACAGAAAACTTGCCACCCCGTTCTCCTCCTAGTCGCGGTCAGGCACTCACTCACACATCCACTCACTCACTCATCTACATTTATTCCCTTGTGATACAAAAAGGGGAGACAAAGGGACAAGAAAGGCCCCTGAGAAGTCCGCAGCGTTCTACGTTTCTGAACGCTGCTGACTTCTCAGGGGCCTTTCTTGTCCCTTTGTCTCCCCTTTTTGTATCACAAGGGAATAAATGTAGATGAGTGAGTGAGTGGATGTGTGGGTGAGTGCCTGACCGCGACTAGGAGGGGAAGGGGGTGGCAAGTTTTCTGTGTTTATTTTATATATATATATATTTT
>NW_022639588.1:789226-789698 GCF_010583005.1 Odontomachus brunneus | reverse complement strand
ACCGTCCCAAGTGAGCGTTCAGAGACGTAGAACGCTGCGGACTTCTCAGGGGCTCTTCTTGTTCGTTTGTCTCCTCTTTTTGTATCACAAGGAAATAAATGTGAATGAGTGAGTGAGTGGATGTGTGGGTAAGTGCCTGACCGGGACTAGGAGGGGATGGGGGTGGCAAGTTTTCTGTATGTGGGAGTAATGTGCCTCTCATACACACAACGCAAGAAAATCACTTACACTCCCCAACGCCTTACCACCTATACACACTAAAATTATTCACGGTACTCAACCACCGACGTGCAGAAAACATTCAAGTCACCCACGCACTCGAAGGAAGCATATCATACATGTCTTCCCCCTCTGGCATATAAAGCGCAATTATTCCGCCAATTTTCACTAAAAACATTCAAATTATCCATGCACTCATAATCGCACACAAAAACACCCGCACATTACTCCCACATACAGAAAACTTGCCACC
>NW_022639588.1:769254-789118 GCF_010583005.1 Odontomachus brunneus | reverse complement strand
TATATATATATATATATATATATATATATAAACACAGAAAAAAAAAAAATATATATATATATAAAATAAACACAGAAAACTTGCCACCCCCTTCCCCTCCTAGTCGCGGTCAGGCACTCACTCACACATCCACTCACTCACTCATCTACATTTATTCCCTTGTGATACAAAAAGGGGAGACAAAGGGACAAGAAAGGCCCCTGAGAAGTCAGCAGCGTTCAGAAACGTAGAACGCTGCGGACTTCTCAGGGGCCTTTCTTGTCCCTTTGTCTCCCCTTTTTGTATCACAAGGGAATAAATGTAGATGAGTGAGTGAGTGGATGTGTGGGTGAGTGCCTGACCGCGACTAGGAGGGGAAGGGGGTGGCAAGTTTTCTGTGTTTATTTTATATATATATATATTTTTTTTTTTTCTGTGTTTATATATATATATATATATATATATATATATATAAAATAAATAAATTACATACATTGTATATAATAATATTTTAGTTTAGTATATTTAGTTTAGTATATAAAGCGATATTCGTTTAAAATACATATACAAACAGATTTTAACATCAAAGGATACCAATATTGAATTTTTTACACATATCTTTCTAGCACACAGCTCTTATTGATCTTTTTTATATTTGGGATTTTTATAATTACAGACCCTTATCATTTGCATTTGTAAATTTTGTTTATGTCATCTACGATCTGTTCCACAAGAAAATGCACGGCATGTTTACAATATATATCTTAGAAAAAAGGATTCTCCCAGTCGAAAATAAAACGGTCGTCAGCTTGCTGGCAGTTGATTATGACCCACTTGGAGCATTTAGGAGAAGTTTAACGAGGGACCTGACAGAACTGTCCCTTATCGATTTTGGATATGTTGTAGAGCATCAAAAAATAACAAACTCATATTTTTTTAAATCGGCTTATCTCGAAGTTTAAGGGTTAAAACAGCCCCTTGAAAAAAATGAACTTTTTCATTTTTATGGAATAATTCCTAAGATATGAAGTACATGAAAAAATGTCTCCTACAAAAATTTTACAGTGTTTAATATTCTTTGCAACGACATGTTTCATTTTTTTTAAATGTCTAAATGTTTAAATGTTTTTTAAATTATTTATTCTCCTCCCCCCTCACTCGTTATCTTTGCAAAATTTTTAAGTTTTTGTAAGGTAAATTGTAGAGCATTTAATATCAAATACATCCATATATAAAGTAAAAGTAAAAGTTGGTCTCGCTTTAATCGTTAGAAAATGACGTGATAACATTGTGCTATAGGTGCCACATATCTGTCCAAGCGGATGGATGGATATTGTAGATAGATATGTTACTAAAGGTAGGAGAATATAATGAATTGTAGAAAAATAACATACACAATTGAATATATAATGTATATATAATATATAATATATAATATTTAATATATAATGTTTACAATATATAATGAGTGTATGTTATTATATTATATTAAGAGGGGGGGATTCTCGTGTAAATGGCTAAAATAAAAGTGATTTTTAAGAATTTTTTATTAAAAAATTATTTATTGAAATTACTTGCACCTTTTTATACGATTAAATAGATGTTTGAAAAAATAGAAAAAAATTTTTATAATGCAAAATATATATATATATAGAAGCGTGCTTCCAACCACTTTAGCAATGCACCAAACGGTGGAACGTCTAGCTCCGGCTATAGTAGTCTGAAACAAGTAAACAAAAAAAATTTGTTTATTTTACATCAAAACACAGCGACTGTACCTAATTTGATGTAAAAAAGTTGAAATTGATAAAATTATGGCATACAGAAAGAAAAAATACGATTTTTGCCATAAAAGTTCACTTTAATCAAGCTATAAATGTTATTTAAATTAAAAATATTGTTGTTATAACGGGTACAGTCGCTGAAAAAAAAACAATTTCTTATAAGCACATGTCGGGAGAACACGATAGGTTAAGTAGTTTTTGAACTATCCGTTCCACCAGTTTAAAAAAAGTCGTTCTGAGAAAAACGCGTTTAAAGTTTTTGCTCGGGAAAAACCTTAGTTTTTAGATACTTACAGCTACTTTGAGTTACTTGAGTTACTAATCAGCAATTCCAAGGCCATATAATAAGCCTTTCGATTTCTCGAAAAACTGTTGTTGTTCGATTTGCTGCAGTCTATGAGATTTTCGTTTTGACGGATGTGAACAACGATGCTGATCTTCTCTGCTTCCTTTTCGTGACTGATTCATTTTTGTGTGCAAAAACTTAAATATTTTTAAGCACTTCTACACGAATTGAAATCTAAAACATGACTGAACAAGGCAATGCGTACGCTCTCACTGCCGCTGAAATACTGCTTCTACCTAAGCTATAAATGAGTTATACTGTTATGCTTGAAATTCGAACTATAAACAAAAGTATCTGTTCGAGATATTTCGACTTACACTTAATGTGTTCCGAAGCGAGCGACAGCAGAAACCGACCAGTCTGCTCTCGCGCTCTCAACTAGCTGCTCGACGCGCAGCTCTAAACTTCCTTATAACTCCGATTAGAAACAAGATACTGATTTAAAACTTTAGGAATATATTCTCCAAATAGATAACTATCGATTTACGTTAAAAATAAAAATCGATTTTTTGAACCGATTACACGAGAATCCCCCCTTAATCATGTAATTAATATAATATTATAGAAAAATCGATACAAAACTTGCATACAAAACTTGCACACAGAAAATAAATGTGTTTTCTCAAAATTGTGACGTGGTAGCCAAATTTGAACGACGGATTCGTGTTCAGCGGACAAAAATACATCGGAAATGACTATTCGTACTCGTGTCACGAAAAAAGTTCGATTTTTGTCGAACAGTGTAATTATTTGTTTTTGGTGCAAACAATCACTTTGCATCACACATTTTTTCAATGAGCACCACCTTTGTAACAAACATATGTCATAAATAAAACACATTTATTTTCTGTGCGTATACAAGTTTTGTATCGATTTTTCTATAATATTATATTAATTATATGATTAATATAATATAATAATACACACACATTATATGTTGTAAACATTATATATTAAATATATGCAATTGTTATTGTGTTATTATCCTACAATAATACATGTATATGTGTTATTTTCCTACAATTCATTATATTCCTCTACCTATAGTAACATATTGTTATGTCCTGGAGGAGAACGTAACGTGACGGAATGCTTATAACAAGCCTCGGTCGTACTCGTAGGTCGAGGAACGAGTTAGCGACCAGAAGGGTCGTTTTACGCGCGCGTCGATGTACGGCGAGTGGTCCTTTTTAGATCAGAGACGCGAGTCCCTTTACTAGGAATAGGACCTAGAGCGAATAATCGGAGGGAAAGAGAGGTTAAGGAAAATGAAATTTTAAATTAGAATAATTAATTGACAAACATAAAATTTATTTGGCGCGGCTTGTGTTACAACTTGGGAGGGTTACAAAGCGACGGTAAAAATAACAAATTTGCGAGTTATGAGTGTATGGTGTGGGTGTATGTGTGCATGTGTGGATTGGCAAGAAGGTGAAAGTAACGATTCTTATGGGGCAGAAGAAGATGGGGGAAAGATAGGCCTAGTTATAGGAGGCATGAGATGAGGAAGGACGGCAAGTAATCCAAACTGAGGTATCGTCTCAAAACGCTCGGTATGAGTTCGCGGCAATAATTACGGTGGGATTGATTCTGTGTGGGGAATAGCGACCCTAGATGTGAGAGGACGATGTCAAGATCAACATATTGGAACCGTACTTGGGTGACGCACTAAAATAATGAAATAAGTGTGTGGGTCTCTATGGACGAAATCAAATTTTGACTTACCGGGATCATTAAAATAATTAAAGAACGCGGCGGGAGTGATAACGAGATTTAAAATGAACAACTTACTTTTGGGTTATGGAGCTGATATTGATAATCTGGCATATCCTCGTTGGATGGCAGCGTCTGTCTCGGCCTTTCAGATTGCTGAGCAACTTCTAAGTTGGGTCACCGTCCGAGTGATGTTCATCAACACTTGTTTTCACTCGTGTCGCGAAAAACGATAGTTGCTCGTCATATTGTCGATACAAGAGGACTTAAGGTCCAATGAATACAAGTATGAATGCCCATATGAATGCAAGTGCAAGTATGAATATAAGTATAACTGCTTGAGAATGCGCGAAGTAATGGAAGAAGTAAAAAGTGACCAATTGAGCGAGCTCGCGGCGCGGAGTCGCGGTTTTTAAAAAGTATGGGTCGGGGGTGGTTCCTTCAAGGCAGAAAATTTCTCGAAGTAGGGTTAACGGAATAGCCAGTAATGATTTGGGAATTTAGTTTATGATTTCGGCAATTGGGCTGGAAAAGCAGAGGTTGGTGTGGGTGGGACGAGTTTCACTTATTAGATACATATAGGGAAGTAAGGGGTAATCATGTGCCCTTCGGTCTAATGATGAGTGCAACTCGTAAACAATTTTAATCTGTATGATCGGATATCATATGAATTTTAGTTAGTTAAGAATTTGATATGATGAGTGCAATGAACTCGTAAACGTTTTTAATCTGTATAACCGGATATCTTATGAATTCTATAAGTTTTTTGATTGTAGTTTACTACATGCGCTCGTAATAATTTAAACGGAATAATAATTAAATATTGTGGAGTCCCGCAAGATATAACAATATCTATCTACAATCCATCCACTTGAACAGTGTGACGCCTGTAGCACGATGTTACTCACGTCGTTTTCTAACGATTAAAGCGAGACCAACTTTTACTACTATATACCATATATATATATATATATATATATATATATATATATATATATATATATATATAGAGTGTCTCATATGTCCCGGACCGGCTGAATATCTCGGAAAGTATGCACTTTTGAGAAAAATATTTCAGATAAAAGTTGCAATATATAAAGCGATGTATTTACTGATCTTATCAGTTTGACTTTGAGCGGGACCGCAAAAGTCAGGTCGAGATCAATTTTGCTTTTTTAAGTAGAAACATGTATTTTTTTTATTACGAAATTTTATTCTACGTAAAGAAACAAACAACTTTTGTTTGAAAAACTTTTTAATACGATCTCTATTTTCTAAAATATTTACGGAAATATATACAAAATTATTTGTTTCAATAATTTTTTACTCGAATTCTACCAATTTTACCGAAAAATAACAAGAGATAAAAATTATTTATCTATTTATCTATTTTCTTCTCATACAGCTCTGAGAATTTTTTCAGAATTTTCTAATTATCTTTTTAGTACTGAATTTTTTTGCATTTTCTTGAAGTACTAAAAAGTTTATATAAAATTCTGAAAAAATTCTCAGTGCTCTATGAGAAGAAAATGAACAATTTTTATCTCTTACTATTTTTCGATAAAGTTGATAGTTCCAAATAAGACTTTGCTATATTTGGATGTAGTAAGTGTGTATTTGAATGTTTGGGACTAAAAGTTGTGTTAGGAGAAGTTCTTTCAGTTCATCAGAAAAATTGCACGTCTTTTTTTAGATATATTTAAAAAAATGTCTTACAAATATCCAAATTAGATTTGTGAACAGATTTGTGTTTGGCGGTCAAAAATATGTCGGAAATGATTATTCGTACTCATTGCATAAAATGATGTCGGATAGTGTCATTAAAATGAATGGCTTGAGTTTTTTTTAGGCTTTCGCGGTGTCCATGCATATTAGATTTGGTTTCCGGGTTTGAGCCGCGTGGATTCATCTTCGTTTGATTCCGACGTTTCGCGAACATTTCAGTCCGCTTCATCAGGGAGGAACGACCCGATGCCCTGAATCTAATAAAATGAATGGCGTTTGTTAATATTTTTGTGTTGGATTTATAGTTTACAGTATTTTTTAGAATCTCTTGAAAGAAGCTTTGGAAAAATGATCATAAAAAAATCTGGTGAAACAGTTACTGATGAATAAGCAGGATGCGGTGTCTTTCTGAAATCGCGCGGTTTCATCTCGGTTCATTATATCCGGGTGATATAAGGACGAGTCTTATCATATCGAACGACAATACGCCCGCGGGTTTATCGGGAAGGGATATCCTTTTCTTAACGCAGAAAACACGCACGTTCAGATTCGGGTTTTGCTGGCAGTGTACAGATCTAACAATCGGGCATCTGTCGTTGCATTACGTAGTTTTTCCCCAGAGAACCAAAACATTTCTCTCGTCAAGGCAGTAACGAAATATGTAGATTAGCAAGCAAAAATATAAATGTTCATATAAAATTAATTATAAATTGCAAAATCATATCAGATATATAAAATCAGACTTCAAAATCAGAGTCACAAAATCAGACCAGATATATAAAAAATGAGAAGTAAATTAAATTTAAATTTGAATTACTAAAATAAATAAATAAATAAGTCATACTGACTAAATTATATAATCAAATATACGAAATAAATTACATAACAAAAAATGCCGAATAGACAAATAAATACATATAATTATTAAAATAAGTACGAAAAGTAAAATTACCCAAAAAGAAAAAAAATTGTTTAATATCAGTGATTATAATCACACTAATCTATAATCAGACTAATAATTTTTTAAATAATATTGTTACTAGTGTTAATGAGAGAGATAATAATCTTATATGCTACAACTTTTTATTAGAATAACAATAAAATTGTTGACACCAAAAGTATAACTATAATATTAGTGAAATTAAACATTTTTTCTCTCAGAGTGTATTAAAATAAAACTATGAAATTTTTAATTAGAATTACAAAAAAATAAATTGCTAATAATTTACTAAAATTAGAAAATTAAATTTTGTTATTTCAACTTTCAGTTTTATTTCAATTAGAATGTTTGAAATACAATTAAAATTAAAACATGGTCCTCATATTTGGATACTCAATAATACACAAAAATATAGAAAAATATCATTCTATTGATAAGAAAAATGATTGCTCAGTATTTCTCTTCATTTAAATAATAGTTATCTCTAATAAAGAATATTTTTTTGTGTATGTGTGTGTAATAATAGTTTTGAAATATATGTTTATCATGAATTTGAGAAAAACTCATTATCAGTATTCTCACTTTACATTTACATTGACAGGAAAAAATGATTAATCTCATTAAATTATAGTCATTTTTGTCAACAATATCTGGTTGTTCTAACAAAAAGTTGTAACAATAAAATATACATATATAAGATTATTACCTCTCTTATTATAAGTACAATTAGTAACAGTACCCTCTCATTAGTGATTCTCTCATTAGTAACAGTTACTTAAAAAATAATTAACCTGAAAAGAACTCCACCACTCAAAGAAAAAATTTGTTCTTTTTAAAAAAATATTATAAAACTTTTATAAGAATATTATAAACTTTTATTATAGAAAAACTTGGATCTTTGTATTACGTAGTTGTTTGTCTACGCAGTAATCACACCGAATTAACTTTTAATTGAATATTCTTGATCAAAAGACTAAACTTATTAGGATTCAGAATGTATTTCCAATAAATTCGATGGTTATAATGAACTTATGACAAATTTATGAACATATAAAATTATAAAATATTTGAGACAAGCAACATTTCCGACGTATTCTTAGTCGCTTAACACGAATCCATTGTCCAAATGTTGACAATCATGTCATAATTCTGAGAAAAATGAAATAAAATAGTAACGACGATTTTGTACGATTTCATGATGTTATAGCAAAATAAATGAATGCAGTATTTATTTTTCCTTGCGTGCGCGCACATTAGAGAGTACAAATTTTCATTTGTATAAACCCCGAAGATGCTCTCTCTCTCTCTCTCTCTGTCACTCTCACTCACTCACCAGAGCAGCCGCAACTCGGCACAACATCTCCGAGAGGGAATCCTGCTACACCGGTCGCGAGGGATAAAAACAGGAAAACGCGGAAATGAGTCCAGGTGGGGTGAGGAAGGTGCACGAGGGCCGCGGGCACGTGCGTGATAAGTGTCGCGACCTTTTTATTGTGGCGCGTTTGACCCGCTCATCTTTCGGCGACCCTGTTCTTTCTCCCCGGGCCCGCTCGCCCGGCTCCGTGATCGCCTCGAACGTCGTCGACAGGGTCGGCCAACGGCACCACGCTCGACGACGTTCACAACACGTGCCGTTTGACCACTTCGTAATTTTTCTACCGCTTCCTGCCGCCCGACGCGGCGCGGCTCCTCGCGCGTTTCGTCTCTCCTCCTCTCGTCACGGCACGGCTCGCCTCTCGTCTCGTCTCGTCTCGTTTCCTCTTCCACGGTTTCCCCCGGCCTTTCGTACGAGAAGTCGAGAAGAAGGAAATGACGTACCGCGCATAACAAAACCGGCACGTCGCACCTGATCGGCTTTATTGTGCTTATGCTGATGACGCGCTACACGTCGGTCGAGAAAAAGGCTAGCCCCGCTAATTTGCCGATACGCGGCTGTATAAATCGGCGAAACGGAAGATTTATCCGGGCGTGAATGCGGACGGGGCGAGATGTACGAAAAAAAGGGAGAAAAGACAGGCGACAAGAGGTCACGGTCACGTATTCACGCTTGAAAAAATAGTTTCGCGCGTCGGATATTCCTCGCATTCATCGAGGACGCTATTCACCTCCACTCTTATTCGCCGAACGCTATTCGCCGCTGTTGTTCTTGCTTCCGTGCGGCTTCTTTCCTCGGCTTCGTTCACCAGCGCTCCTCTTCTCGACGTGGCTCACAATCAGAAGAAGGAAATGACACCCAGCGCATAACAATCCGTCGATGCAACCTCGCCCGGGGCATTGTGATTTTTCTCCGCTTAATCTGCGACGGCTGTTACGCAATGGCTGCGATCGCGCAATATTATCGACGCCCTTTCACGTGGACGCATTCGCGCTAAGTGCAAAACCTCGTCTCTAGAGATAAAGTAACAGTTCCAATTATGGGTAGATTCTTAATTTCGGGTCAAACTTGATTTATTAATGCATTAAAAAATGTACACATTATAATGAAAACGCGAAAAACATTTTTTCGTATTCTTTAGTTCCTTTGCAATTATATACTCTAAGATTATATTCACAAATATTCTTAATATTTAAGGAAAAATCTAGGATATTCGTTACTTTATTGACTTTAGATTTATGAAACTGCTAGTAGATTGCTATATATCATTATTTTATATAGACTAAAACAATGTGAATATCGCTTTATTAAGGCTCCTTATATCTCGCCACAGCTATGTTGAATTTGTGACGTCAGAAGCGAGGAACAACATTCTGACGAAAGTTGTGTGTCATTTTTAAACAAAGATAGATGTGGACAAAAGAACACTTGAAATTGCTTGAACATACCTGTGAAATTATCGGAAAACTAACCTTTCTTTTGACGACTAATAAATAGTCGTATAATAAATACTGAAACGATGCAGACGAAGCAGATCCATTTCATACGCTTCATTTCACCATTTATTATACGACTATTTATTATACGACACTTCTAATGTTACAATACAAATCCGATATGGCCAACGAGATACAAGGAGCTTTAACATAAAATTGGGTATCGTATAACTCGTTACACGGGTGCGTGATATTTGCTGATCGAGATAATTAGAACTTATGTATAAATGTTTCTAATAATTTTTTTTACAATTTATAATGAACTAATTTAAAGTCTAATAATTTTTTTATGACGTTAGTTGCTCATATTGGTATCAGTTTATTTTAATGTTCGATCGACAAATTTATGTGAATAATTTAAAATTGCTCTAACTTTAAATGACCTATAATTAGAATTGTTTAGTCAAAGCTAGCTCTATCTCTCTCTGAGCAAGAGCGAATTAGCTTTACTAACTGACTTCTTTACAGGACATTGCCCACTAAGGTACTTTCTGTTTAAAATTGGTAAAGTAGACAACAAAATCTGCCGTCTCTGCAATGAAGCAAAAGAGACAGAGGGACACGTGCTCTGTCACTGTCCCGCTGCCTGTCGCAGAAGGCTGAGAAACTTTTACCATGCGACCACAACTCCGGACATTGTTAGAAAATTAAATCCTGAACAGATAATAAGATTTACCAAAAGCCTGGATCTGTTCACTGTTCAGACTAAGTTAGGGACAAAATAAGTTAGTCACAAAAGGTCTTGTAAGATCACCTGCAGTGACGCACCATGTGCCTATCCTAAGACTGAATCTACCTCTTCGTTCATGTGAACGCCCGGAAGTATCGCCGCTGCTTATGGCCTGTCAGCGCCGAATTCGCGACGTCGCACAAAAAGGTTCTCTCGATGGACAAATTAGTCAGTATAATTTTTAGCCAATTTTAATCCTGTTTTTTTAATTTATTCGTTATGAAGTGCTCTATAACTTTGTCAAGTCACTTTTTAAAATTAGAGTTTTAATTCAAAATGGCGGATTCAAAATTGTCTTGGAAACATAGAAACCATAAGATATTGAATATGCTTGCACTAGACAAAATATATACGGGTTTTAAAGATAAGGAAGGATGTTCACATATTAGTACATGTTGCTCGTTAAAATATGTAAATTTCAAGCTAAATTTTGAAATTTACATATTTTAACCTCTTAGCTACGGCAGGACTTTCCGCGGAAATGTATCTCTGTACTGCAAAGTTCAACTCGGACTGCGCGAAAACAATGCAACACTGCGACTTGTGTCTGGTAATACTTTTCACTAAGCAAGTACATTAGAATATAGTTTTAGATGAATAAATTATAATTTATTCCAAATTAGAATGAGCCACTATAGTGGTATACCGTTCAGAAAGATGACATACGCGAAAACCACTATAGTGGCGTACAATACCTAAGAGGTTAACGAGCAAGATGTACAAATATGTGAACAAAGATGTAATCTAAATGCACTGTTAGTATGAAGATATTAGAAAGTCGTAAAACATTTCGGGTCGTTTCAGGTCTTCTTAAGTGATAAGAAATTAAAATTTTGACCTCATATGTGTAATTAAGAATCCTTAAAACTCATATATATTTTGTCTGGTACAAGCATATTCAATATCTTTTGGTTTTTATGTTTCCAAGACAATTTTGTGTCCGCTATATTGAATTGAAGCTCTAATTTTAAAAAGTGACTGGACAAAATTATAGAACAATTCATAACAAGTGAATTAAAAACACAGGAATTAAAATCGGTTAAAAATTATATCGTCTAGACTAATTTGTCCACCGAGAGAACCTTTTGGCCCACTGTGTATCGCAATATAATTTTTGTGAGTTCGATCCATTCGGAAAAGCGAATGGAAGAGTGAGTGGAGGCCCGGTGATTCACCCGGGAAAATAAGGGTTCGTGTCTCTTTTTGCTAGCGCAGAAAGCTCTATCTAGTTTGTAAGAAAATCGGTGCCGACCATCCACCGTGCGAAGGTGAAAACGCGTATACCGCCGCGGGTCGCAACCGTGGAAGATGCGTGATGTTCAATGTTTGGTAGACTGACCTGATTCGGCGAGTTGAAGGACAACCACGTAAGCATGCGGAAAAGACCTACTTCCGTGAGCCGACTACATGGAAGGGAGACAGCTTCATATCTTTCTTTCTCTCTTCCCTCTCTCTTTCCCTCTCTCTCTCTCTCTCTCTCTCTCTCTCTCTCTCTCTCTCTCTCACGAATTTCCGCAACAGTATATTCCCGAAACCCGATACCTTTGATTAATTGATTCCTTTATTATTTAAATGTTGCGAAACGATACTACCTCAGCCAGGAATCTGGAAACTCCTCACTATCCATGTGGAATGTCTTTACGCGCAACTTGGTACGCTTCTGAATGCTTCTGAAAATCTCTGAACATTATCTGGAGAGAGGAAAGTGTCGTAAGCGTGGAACGTCAGGTATGTAGTTGAATATGTAGTCGTCTCAAGTGGTTTAGTCGCCCGGCAAGCGAAAGAGAATTAAGGAGTCTCGCAGAATCACAATTGATGGTAGCACTACCGAATTATTATTTTTGAAGTCTTGGAAATTTCTTTGGCTGAGAAGAAAGGCAAAATTATTAGCAGAGCCCAAGTACGAATGACTCCCCTATTCCTTTAAGGATTAAAGATACTATTAGAACTGTGACACAAGCTCTCTTAACCCTTCCTGGTCACTTGGGGTGTACAGCACCTCAAGCAATTTTCAATTTCAAATTACGCGTCCTTAAACATTCAAAATAGAGCCAGTAACGTCACCGACCGTTAGTCAAGACCATAGACATAATATATTTAGACCGAGCGTTGACGAGTGGGGGTAAAAGGTATATAGAAAAGGATGCATTTGAGACTCTGCGTTCTCTCTCATTCGCACATTTCTGTAACACAATCTCTCTTACATATGCGCGAATGAAAGAGAAAGCAGGGTCTCAAAACACAATGCATCCTTTTCTACGTGCTCTTAATCCCACTCCTCAAATAAAGACAAATGCTCGGGGTAGATATGTCTATGGTCAAAACTCTCAACTATACGTTTAAATATTTCGGTTAATTCGGTGAGGCGTCAGTGTGCTTCCAACAGTCCGTAAAGCAGGAACATAGTAGCAGGAGTATAATGCACCCCACTGCGAAATAACTTTTTTTCAAGACCCATTTATAAACTATTCTTTTTCCAAAAAACACATATATTGAGCATTGAAGTTTCAAAATTTTCAGACCTTAATATTATTTAAAAATTTGGCGAATTTTTGAAAAAAGAATTCATTTTTCTGAAACTCTTAATTTAACGCTAAATCTAAGTATATGATTCTTTTTTTTGTTTTTTTTAACTATATGGAGTATATTTTTATGACTTTCAAGAATGTGTCAACGCCACTAAATAATTTAAAAATGCGATCTGATTAAAATAGCAACACGAAAATGACATTGGGGTGTGCTATATTTCATGCGACCAACTTGTTACGATTAGGAAGTGTGACCAGGAAGGGTTAAAGTGAAGCAGGAAAAGTAATCTTGATTGTATCATTAAAAGGATTGTTTCACCGATAATTGGTGAGTATTCACTGATTTTTCGTAAAAATGTTAAAACGCGCTAACACTCTGTCTTCTCATTGATATCTCACTGATTTTGATCAAAGAAAGTACGATTTCATTACACAAAATTTGTAATGCACAAATTCGTTATACGCCATACCGAATCCAACTTTTTGCGTGTTTAATAATTTAATTAATGACCTCTATGTGCCTTGCATGTAATGACACTGTCTGTGTTCGAAAAGTGTAGCAATAATGGAAATAGTCGCTATTATATATGTATGTATGTATTTATTTTACTTCAGCTTTCTTAGTTAAGAAAGGATTTGGTTTACAATTTTTAATTCTTAACCTCACTCATCCACACCTTATATACTAATTTTAATAGCTATTTACAATATATTAATACATAAAATATTTCCACGTGGCTTTATATTTAATATCACAATTATACCACCATATCTTTTATACACTCTTTCCTATTTATACATTCTTTCCTATTCCATTTTTATCCTCTTCTCCTTTCTACTCTTTTTAATCTCCTTTTCTCTTTTCTTCCATATCTTTCTTAATACTTTTTCCTTTATTTCATCTAAATCCTATTCCCAAATTCTATTCCATATTTCTTTTTTTCTATATTTTTCTTCGATTCATTCTTTTCCTCTTGAACACTCCTCTATATAATGTTTCCTATTATTCTGTCCTTTCCTGCATAATACACATATCTTATTCTTCTCTTCCGTCCAATATTTGTTATCTTCTTTCATATTCTTACATCTTAGTTTAACTAACGCTCTTATTCCGTCTCCCATATATAACTTTTCTATATTTTCTTTCCTAAGATATCTCGGAACTACCCACACAACACAACGTCTAAAATCGGGACATAAGACGTCTGAAAGGTATCTTAAAGATATCTCTCAGACGTCGGAATGTAAGACGTCTTCAAGATGTCTTATGTCCCGATTTTAGACATTATCTAAAATCTTTTATTGTATTTCGCTATTTCTATATCTTGCTCTCCTCTTTGGTATTTCTTTGGTCTCCATTGTTTTCTTTTTCTACCTATTATGTCAACTTTCATCTTACAATCTTCTTTTTTTAATCATTCTACTTTTTTTAATTCTTATATGTTTCTATTATAATAACTTTTTCTTTCATTCCCGTATCTATCAGTCTACTTATTTTTTTTTTCTTTCCAGCATTTCCTTAGTATACTCTCCTATTTATTAATATCCTTTTCTCATATCTCATATCTCAATCGCCCTTATTTTCCAACCAATTTTTAATTTATCCACGTTACTATATACAACTTTCTATACAGGGTGTCCCAAAACTGGTACAACACCCATTAGAGGTAGGTAGGGGTTGCAATTTGGAATTGAAAGCTCCTTTTGCATTTTTTGATCCGAGAATTAATTAACGAAATATTAATGAATTAAGTCTGCCAATCTCTTACCGTCCCGAGAGAGCACTCAGAGACGTAGAACGCTGTGGACTTCTCAGGAGCCCTTCTTGTCCGTTTGTCTCCCCTTTTTGTATCACAAGGGAATAAATGTGGATGAGTGAGTGAGTGGATGTGTGGGTGAATACTTGACCGGGACTAGAAGAGGAAGGGGGGTTTCTAGTCCCGGTCAGGTACTCACCCACATATCTATATTCTCTGAGCGCTCACTCGGGACGGTAAGAGATTGGCAGACTTAATTCATTAATATTTCGTTAACTAATTGTCGGATCAAAAAATGCAAGAGGAACTTTCAATTTCAAATTGCACCCCCTACCTACCCCTAACAGGTGTTCTACCAGTTTTGGGACACCCTGTATATTATATATCTTGGAATACAACAGTCTAACCTAAACATCCATCTGATGTAGTTTATCATTACTTTTTCTAATCCTTTTTTATCTTCCCAACCCCATGTCTCTACACCATATGTCATTACGCTTTACACTAAATATTTAAATAGCATCCATCTTCTTATAAAATTATCCTATTCTCTCACCCATATTCCATACCTTATTTGCAGTTACCCTGTCTTTTTAAATCTCTGTCTAAATATTTTATGTGGTCATTATAATTTCCACCCTTTTTATCAAATATGAATCCTAAATACTTAAATGTCTGTACTTCTTCTATATTTTTACTTCTCCATCTCCAGATCTCTTTTTTTCTTTCTTTTCCTATTGAACACTATCATCTTTGTCTTTTCGACATTCAATTCTAATTTTCTCATTCTAAGAAATCTCTTAAATGTATCTATCATATTCAACATTGCTACCCTATTTTTAGCGATCAAATCATCTGCATAGCTAATCGTCCATATTCTGTCATTTCCTATTGCTAATTATAGACTTAGTATATATAGGCTGCGTATTGGACTGAGCGGGCGTCACAGAATAGAAAGAGATAGCATGTTTTGGATCACCTAGAGTCCTTATACGGGTGTCCCACAACTGGTAAAACACCCGTTAGGGATATGTAGGGGGTGAAATTTGGAACTGAAAGTTCCTCTTCCATTTTTGGATCCGACAATTAGTTAATGAGATATTAATTAATTAAGTCTACTCCTTAGCACCCCAAGTGAGCGCTCAGGGCCGTAGGACACCGTGGACTCCTCATGGGCCCTGCTCGTCCGTTTTTCTCCCCTTTTTTGTATCACAGGGGAATAAATATGAATGAATGAGTGAGTGGATGAGTGCCTGACCGGAGCTAGGGGATGGCAAGTTTTCAATGTGTGGGAGTGATGTATGTGTTTATGATGTTTTTATGTGCGGTTATGAGTGCATAGATAATTTAAATGTTTTTAGTGCGAGTGGGCGGAGTGATTGCACTTTATGTGCCGAAGGGGGAGGGCATGTGTGATATGCTTCCTTCGAGCGCGTGGGTGACAAGAATATTTTCTGCATATCCATGCACTCATAACCGCACACAAAAACACCCATACATCACCCCCACACATTGAAAACGTGCTACCCCCTAGCCCCGATCAGGTACTCATGCACTCACTCACTCATCCATATACAGGGTGTCCCGGATCATCTTCATAATATCTCGTAAGGACGTAGAGCGAATTGAGATGAACACAAAAGTCCCATGCCGTTTTGCGATATTCGCAATAATAATCGAGATATTAATTAAAAAAGATTGGTGAATGATCACGCGCGATGTGGTAGATGAGCTGCAGTGGCACTGTCTGCCGCTGTATACTTATACGTTAAGTCAAACTGAACAAAAAAGTCCTCTACTATTTTGCAAATGACCACATAAATTTTTAGATATTAATTAAAGAAAATTATTACATGATTGTGTATCATAATATACAAATTTTCTATAATTAATATCTAAAAATCTATGTAGTCATTTGCAAAATGGTAGAGGACTTTTTTGTTCAGTTTGACTTAATGTACAAGTATACGACGGCAGACGGCGCCACTGCAACTCATCTACCTTATTGCGCGATCATTCACCAATCTTCTTTAATTAATATTTCGACTATTATTGCAAATATCGCAAAACGGTACAGGACTTTTGTGTTCATCTCAATCTGCTCTACATCCTCACGAGAGATTGTGAAGGTGATCCGGGACACCCTGTATTCCTCTGTGATACAAAAAAGGAGAGAAAAATGGACAAGCAGGACCCGTGAGGAGTCGACGGTGTCCTACGGCTCACTCGGAGCGCTAAGGAATTGGTAGACTTAATTAATTAATATCTCATTAACTAATTGTCGGATCCAAAAATGGAAGAGGAACTTTCAGTTCCAAATTTCACCTCCTACCTACCTCTAATGGGTGTTCTACTAGTTGTGGGACACCTTGTATACAAAGTCTGGTCACCGTTCATACTCTTATTGGCTGCATTCAATTTTTGTAATAAAATGGCGATACCAATTAGAAGTAGGACAAAAATGAGGCAAATTTAAACAGAGAAAGGATATTATAAACGGAATACTTATAATCATAGATGTTTATCTATCATAACAGTCAGTTTATTAGTATAATAATCATTTATAAACTTAATAATTTAAAAAATAATTAGTCTTTTCTATTAATTTTTGATATTCATAACGCTTTCCTTGTAGGATCTGTTGGTTACGGTTACATAGAAAATCCTTTTTGGTAATAGTTTTGCATCTAATAACACAGCAGCTCGGCATTTTGACTCCTGCCTATATACATTTGTATTTTAATTATTTATAATCATTTAATTTACCAATAACCTCTTAAGGTTAGAACTCTAAGTTTCCTCCATTTGTTTGTCCCACACAGCAGAAATGTCCCAAATATATCATAAGGATATCTTGAAGATATCGCATATTCCAAGTATATTTTTAGGATATCTCTATGATATATTTTGGACACCTCTGCTATATGGGGTAATGTATACTTTACTATGTATTCATTTAATATGCAAGTAACGATATAATAATTTTACTTACTTCAAAAATAAACCGATTTTTCATTTACAATAGTGTAAAACAATCAAGAAAACGTATATTATTAACGCACGGAATTATTTCACGATGCGACCGACGCTATTTTATTACAAAACCTGAGTGACCAGACTCTGTGTATAGGGACTCTAGGATCACCATTCTATCTTTTTCTTCACGTGGTAAGGATACTCCAGTCTCACCTTATGTTTAGAGTGGGGGTTTACATTGGTTTTCCTACACGTTATGTTTCTCTTGAAACACCTTATTACATATAAAATACTTTATTGTCGCAATATATCGATAATTATTCTGATACTCTATATTATTTTTTCTCCTGCACGCCTTTCAATTTACCTTTCATTCCTTTTCCACATTCTTCTTCTTATCACTATGCGTTGTTAGAAAAAGACAGAATGGTGATCCAAAGCATGCTATCTCTTTCTATTCTGTGACGCGTTCAAGCTATAGGAAACATTGAGAACACGCAGTCTATATATACTAAGTCTATGTTACTAATATACTAATTGTACTTTAGAAAGAGAGAGCATTGATAATTTATAAGAAAACATTGATAATTTATAAGAAAACATTCGTATAACACTTGTATTGAAAAGAAATCAGATGACGAAGCGACGAGCTTATTTATCGAGAGAGAACAGTTTGAAATAAACAGACACGGTAACATCGTTGCATGCGGTCAGTTTGATGGAATAAGAAGACACTGAAACGTTGTTGCACATGGTCAGTTTCATTAAATCTAAAAATTACTATTAGAACTGTGAGATAAGAGAGAATAACACGCATTGATAATTTATAATAAAACTTATATTATCTATACTTTATCAGCAGCCTCTAAATGTAAAAAGATCTGCTGTCGACGGATATCTACGGAAAAGAGAATTGGTTGAATTAATCAAATTTCTAGTGACATATGAGCGATTCAAAAATTTCGGTTGAAGTTATTAAGATTCAATCTAAATTATCAAGATTTCTAGTTAACTTAAACAGAATTCTCATACCTGTAACCGAAATTTCTGGATCTTTTATATTTCAGAAATTCAATTAATCCAAAATACCAAACCATCTTTTCGTGTTAGATTCAAATAAGGTTTCGTAATAGATCGAAACCAATAAAAACGCTATATTAAACCAATAAAAACGCTATATAATCGTCTCGTAATAAATCAAAACCAATAAAAACGCTATAATCTTTATAAATTGGAAAAAGAAATTCTAGTCGAGAAAAATAATGTGACTCAATAAAAATAGGAAAAGATATTTTGCAGTTTATACTTTGTAAAGGTTTCAAAAGTTTTTTACTTTAAATCCTATTATTCTAATCTATTCTTCTAAAATAAAGGTTTCAAATCTATTCTTCTAAAATAAAGGTTTCAAATAGATGAGTGTCTTTCATGTGAGATGTAGATTTATAGCAGTCCATGGATATTTTAAGAATTGAGAGAAAAATTCCAAAGACTAAAAGAAATATTTCGTCCGAAAAAATAGAAAAGGAATTTTTTCGTCCGCATCTGTATAAAGGTCCAAAAAACTTTCCGCGGAATTTTAGATTTTAACTTGCTCGAAATATATTTTTCTGAATAAATGAAAGAATATAATAGGTTCCTGTAAGAGTGACATGGCCTTTCCTTAAGCGCGCGGGTCTCTTCTGAACGTGAGACTCGCAAGAAGGAAATGACGCTTCGCGCATAACAAATTATCGATACGTTGACGCCGCTGGCACCGTTGCTTTTCGCGAGTGGCGTGTGACACGCATTACGCGACAGATTGGTATGGACGTGCATATCGGAAATTTGATGTCGACAATCGATGATAATCTTGTGACACTGAGAATGTAGCAGACGATACGCTGCCGCTGCGGGTCGAGATAATTCGACATCAACTTATGTAACCGCGTTATAAATTGCTACCTTATAGCGCGGCTGCTGTCGATTTTCTAATATTTCATCTCTTCAATATCTTTTCAATATTTTATTCTTGTCATATATATATATATATATATATATATATATATATATATATATATATATTTATTTATTTATTTATTTATGCTCACACTTGTACACGCGATCGCGCACAGAAGTAATGAATGTAACACACAATTATAAAAGAACGAGAAGCTTTAATGTACCGCGAAAACACGTCTTTACAATCTCAGAATTGATACCGTCGGAAACACGACCGCTCGTGACTACGTCTCGCTGTCAATTCTTTGACAACCGCTGTTTTTAAAAACAGAACACACCCCCGTCGCCCAGAGAAAGCTTCGCGGCATCGTTCACAGCTCAAGTCACAGCTCAAGCCTTTCTTCACACCGGAGGCGACTCAGCCCAGGGCGAGCATAACAGTATATACATATTTATATATTTATATATTATATATATATATATATATATATATATATATATATATAAATGTCTTGAAAAAAGGCTTGAAGAAATTTGTAAAGAAATTTTTGTTTTATTTTATATATATATATATATA
>NW_022639588.1:768157-769187 GCF_010583005.1 Odontomachus brunneus | reverse complement strand
TATATATATATATATATATATATATATATATATATATATTAAAACTAATTTTATTAGTCAGAAATTTATTTTGTTATATAATATATTTTACTCGACTTTTTTATTTTCCTTATATTATTTTCTAAATTTTTGTTTTATTTTATATATATATATATAAAATATATATAATATATAAATATTTAAATATATATTCCAAGATAACTTTTCTCGACGAATCCAACAGCAAATTTATTCTAGAACAGACAGAAACAAAAGTGCGTACCCATTCTCGGAAAGAAGTTATCGTTTACATTAACAGATGTAAATCAAACATGTTAAATTTCTCAAGACCGAAAAATATAGAAGAGCAAACACAAATGCACAAACTACCTGAGCTCTGAATGTGGAGCCGAATCAATCCAATTGAGCAAAGAGATACGAATTCAAAGAATTCTAATGAATTCAAAGAAATTCAAGGAACCAAAACCTAATCAAACCTCTTATGAAATGAATCTCTAACTTTCACTAAAATTTGGACTACATTCACATCTGACACATCAGAGTCCGTATTTTTTTAAACTCAAATAATCTTCTTCATTATAGTTTCTTTTCCTTTCTTATCATGTCAATCACTTCATAAAAGAATACCTCTCAGAAGGAACTCGATATCGAGTCGTTCCTCTCTAAACGAACAGAAGCGAACAGAAATGTTCGCGAAACGTTGGAATCAGACAAAGAAGAATTCACGCAGCTCGAACCCGGAAACCAAACCTAATAATAATAATGTTCTTTGAGCAGTTCATAGTCGACAGCAATAATTACCATTTTGGTTAAAAACAACGCTGGTTTTATTCACAGTTTTTTGACTTATTCACATTTAACAAATACTAATATTCGAAATACAAAGCAAGGTATGTATAATAGTGCGGATATACAAAAAAGAATATATTCGCAAATTAGATAGTGCCGTTGCTGCAGAATAGTTTATTTTATGTTTGTGTTGTGGTTATTCACCAATAAAACATGACTCTTTGAACAAAATAAAGGAAAT
>NW_022639588.1:767860-768147 GCF_010583005.1 Odontomachus brunneus | reverse complement strand
TCAAGCCTTTCTTCACACCGGAGGCGACTCAGCCCAGGGCGAGCATAACAGTATATACATATTTATATATTTATATATTATATATATATATATATATATATATATATATATATATAAATGTCTTGAAAAAAGGCTTGAAGAAATTTGTAAAGAAATTTTTGTTTTATTTTATATATATAGTATATATATAAGTCGAGTAAAATATATTATATAACAAAATAAATTTCTGACTAATAAAATTAGTTTTAATATATATATATATATATATATATATATATATATATATA
>NW_022639588.1:765637-767256 GCF_010583005.1 Odontomachus brunneus | reverse complement strand
TATATATATATATATATATATATATATATATATATATATATATATATATTCATATATTTTTCCTTTAATGTAAACGTTAAAAATCACGTTATTTTGCAATATTCGATCAAGTAGATATTATTGATTTTGCATTAACACAATTATATATTAGATGAGCAAAAAAGTTCTGAGCTTTAAGTTTCATACAACCAAAACAACAATTTAAATTTTATTTATTTTCCCGCCCTTTTGCGATTTTAAGGCGTTGACATTTTGCCTTCTAAAATGCCATACGGTTTGGCGTTTAATGCACGTAACCTCAAAAATCAGTAGTGTTCACGATGGCAATAACAAAAGAGCATATTCGATTTTCCATCCGTCTCGCGTTTATCTAAAGAAAAATGCTGCTGAAGCCACTGAAATGATGTTGAAAAACAATTGACCAATTTGAGCGATGCATTAGAAGAAAAGAAGCTATTTACTGGCCAACGAAGTCTTAAGGTGATCCTGCTTCATGACAATGCCCAATTACATGTTGCGTAAGCGACTCAAGACCATATCTTTGCGTTATGCTGGGAACTTCTCTCGCATGCGACGTATAGCCCAGACATGGCGCCTTCCGATTACTATCTATTCCGGTCGCTGCAGCATCACTTGGCTGATATACATTTCGTGAGATTTGAAGAGATACGAAAATGCATTGATGACTTTATCGCTTCGAAGCCGGTGAGCTTCTATCGTCAAGGAATTCGCAAGCTATCCGAAAGATGGCAAAAGGTCATTGATGCAAACGGGGAATATTTCGCTGATTAATATTTTTTTGTTTGTTTTTGAATAAAGATTGAATTTTGCAAAAAAAAGCTCAGAACACTTTTGCTCACCTAATATATGTGAGTATACCTCCAATCATCGAATATTTTTGTACCGCGTAAGTTCTGATAATAAAGATCTTCTAATTTGGCGGTACTATCTCTTCTTCTATTTTTTGATAGTACTTATGTCCTTTGTAATTACGTTTTTATTTTTTTATTTCAACGTATACTATCAATTTTTGACGATACGTGTTTAAAAATGTACATGGTTATTTGCAAAATAATAGAAGATTTCTTTTGTACAATTTAATCTAATGCACAAGCACACAAAAACGGAAATCGTCCTTACCGTGACTCAATTTTGACAATTTTGACATAAAAGGAAGAAGGCGGCGGCGGCGGGACGCCGTGCATTTCAAAAAAGACCTGAATATAATATAATATAATATAATATAATATAATATAATATAATATAATAGAAATAATATATTAGGTGTACAACTTTGCTTCCGCCGTTTTCCTACAGATGGCTTTAGCGGTAAGTGGTGGTCGAAATAAATAGATCATAGACGTCATACAATAAACTTGGGCATCTGTCAACATATAATAACTCCATAGAAACATTAGTCGATTTGTATCTGCATCATAAAGTTATTCTCGATTGAAAATGTCAGTTTACGAGCCAAATTCTCGTCATTTGCGGGAGGTTTTAATTTTTTGCTTCAATATGAAGAAATCTGCGGCTAAGGCTCATCGAATGCTCTCAAATACTTAGCCGCTATTAGTGAAAGAACGTGCCGTGAGTGGTTTCAACGCTTCAAGAACGGT
>NW_022639588.1:744355-765627 GCF_010583005.1 Odontomachus brunneus | reverse complement strand
TTTTAATGTCGAAGACCGGCATAGCGGTGGAAGAGAGAAGGTTTTCGAAGATGCAGAATTGGAGGCATTACTTGATTAAGACTCGTGTCAAAATCAAGAAGAATTAGCACGATCATTGGGTGTGACTCAACAAGCCATTTCAAAACGCCTCAAAGCCATGGGAATGATTCAGAAGCAAGGAAATTGGGTGCCGTACGAATTGAAGTCGAGAGATGTTGAACGGCGTTTGTTTGCTTGTGAACAGCTGCTTGAAAGGCAAAGACGGAAGATATTTCTGCATCGTATTGTGACTGGGGACGAAAAATGGGTTCATTACGATAACCCCAGATAAGCGCAGAAAATCATGGGGAGTTTCCGGCCATGCTTCCACGTCGGCCAAACCGAATATTCACGACTCCAAGGTCATGCTCTGTATTTGGTGGGACCAGCTCGGCGTAGTGTATTATGAACTATTAAAACCGACTGAAACAATCATAGGCGATCGGTATCGAACGCAATTGAGCCAAGCATTGAAAGACAAACGGCCGCAATACAATAAGAGACACGATAAAGTGATTTTTCAGCATGATAATGCTCGACCCCATGTTGCGAAAGTGGTCAAGACATACTTGGAAACGTTGAAATGGGAAGTCCTATCCCACCCGCCGTATTCTCCAGACATTGCTCCCTCTGACTATCACTTGTTTCGATCAATGACACACAGCCTGGCTGACCAGCACTTCCGGTCTTATGAAGAAGTAAAAAATTGGATCGATTCGTGGATCGCCTCAAAAGATGACCAGTTTTTTCGACGCGGGATTCGTACGTTGCCCGAAAGATGGAAGAAAGTAGTGGCCAGCGATGGACAATACTTTGAATCATAAATGTATAACCAGTTTTTTACAATAAAGCCTCGAATTTCGGAAAAAACGGCGGAAGCAAAGTTGTACACCTAATATAATAGAATATAATATAATAGATATAATAATATCTTTTCGTTCTAAGAGAGAAAGAGTTCTAAAGAGAGAAAAGTGTCGAGAGCGCGGTTGCTAGGCAGGAACACGAACTCGAGTCTTTCGCTTGCTGGGCGACTGCTCTAAATCACTGAGTTACCTAATGTTCCACGACACTCTCCTCTCCCTAAATAACGCTCAAAGATGCTGTTCGGAAGCCACTTTGTGTACTACGTCGTGCACAATTATTCACATTTTTAATTAATAACTCAAAATTTTATATGATTGTTTGCAAGATGGTAGAGGTCTTTGTGTTCAATTTAACGAATTCTATACACAAACGAATGCGAGTTGCTTCTCTATACATATTATGTTGTATATAATATATAATTACAATATAATATTATAATTATCGTTAATTTTACATTATAGAATTAATCCTCTCAGTTAGAGGAAAAAATTTCCATTGTTGTTTTACTCAATTTTTTGTTGCTATTATATTGTTTCCAGATTTTTTTAATGAAATCTTACTAAAAAATCCCATGTCATCACTAATTTGCTTTGGTGGATATATTCCAAAAAAAGTACATTAAAATTTGAAAATAATATGAAGTTTTTTTCGGAATCTTATACACAAAGACGACTGAAAAACACATTTTATTCTTATGAACAAGAAATATTGAAATTTTTTATTTAAAATTTAATTTGAAGCTATAGTGAGAATATTACGAGTATCATTCAAAATCACAAAAATGGATGTTTCGCTTAATCTTACAGTAAAGATTTTTAATTCATACAAATAAACGTATCGATTGATTAAAATAAATTTGTTCTTACGACGGTGGAGTACATTTGATTCTAATACGAACATTTTTATTCAATGCAGACAATGCTCCAATAAGAATATTCGAGACAATAAATTTAATAAGAAGTCTTGTTTATGATTAGTTCCCAAAAAAAATTTACTTTTTCGGAAATATCGAAAAAAATAGTTCAAATCGTATTTAAATCCAATCGAATTTACTTTTTAATATCGCCTGAAAACATTTGCTCAATAAATCAAAATGAAAGAATAATCTTTCGATGAATAATAATTTACTCTATATGAGTGAAAAATCGCTCGATTTCGAGTGACTCGGCTGTCACTTCACCTTTCGGTTGGAATTTTATCCAAAGAAATTTACAGAATACAATCGCAAGTTTCTCTTTAGTTTTCAACACTTTTTCTCATGACGCATTTTAGAACGAAATAGGAGAACATCCAATAGGAAAATTTGCTGTTGAGTGATCTTTGACAGATTCTTTTATCATTATAATAATTCTCTTATTAATATTGAAGGTATTTGGAAAAAAAAACGTTCTTACCTTTTTGTCTTCGAGGATACAGTCAGTTACAGAACGGTTTAGATAAAGTTGTAAGCTTATTAAAATGTCAAAATTAAGAATCATTACGGACGGTCCTACGCAGTAATAATATAATTAATAATGGTAAATGATAATAATAGTTAATAATAATACAGACAATATAAAACACAAAGGAGTTTTTCTTTATTCGAATACAATTCCCTTATAGAAATATCATACTAAGAATCATTGATAATTACTTATTTTCAGTATTAAAAATACTGGATAATAAGTAATTATCAATGATTCTTAGTATGATATTTCTATAAGGGTTATGTGCTTTGCCGATCATTGCATCGCTTTAATTTGTCATTCTGTTATTACGATTTAACGTATTCTCCGTAATCTATACATACACACGTGTCGTGTGGTTATTCGACTGTCACCATTCAGAGAGCGCTGATTTTACTTCCTGAAAGATGGCGACATTGAAAGATCACGGACGGGTTTCCTGTTGCCAGCACAGCGATACCGTATCCGTAACGTATGGAGATCGGTGGATGTGACGCTTCGAGTGTATTGTTTCGCCATACGCGACATCTCGTGACGTTCAGATCAAATGACGTGGAGCTTGCGCAATCTGCGGCTTCGCCTCGTCTTTCGGCTTCGGGATGCTCCGAAGGTCCGGAAGTCGCGGTCTTCGGTGGAATTCGCTTATGCGACGTCGTATGCCAGCCGCGTGTTAAGAAAAAAAAATCGATGAGAGCGCGATCCGATGCATCGACACACGCATTTGTTCACGAGCGTGCACGCCTCTTGATACATTATTTTCTAATTTCCGGGCTTGTTAACACACATGATTCGCGAAAGATCCTGATCAAATCGAGAAAATAATTTTATTATAAAATCGATATATAGATATGAATACTAAACTTGTTCGAACGAAAGATTTAATATAAAAAGTTTCGTATATTTTTCAAGAAGTTCGTATGGGAAATCGATATCGTATTCAGTGAAAAATTTTAAGCAAAGAACTGACAGTTTTTTATAACAAAAAAGAAACTCAAAAAGACGTAGAGCGTTCTTTGAACAAAGAAGGAGGGTCCCTAAGGCCGGTTTTTGGCACCCTCTGATCCAAAAATATCAGAAACGTTATATTTTTGTAAAAACTATTGAAATAAAGTGATTTTATTCTAAACGAACATATTTTGGTGCCTGCTTATACTATAATTCTATTTAATCCTATTTTTATCACCAACGCTCTTTTGTCACCTACATATCATCTCCTTACATTTGTGTGTGTGTGTGTGTGCGCGCGCGCGCGCGCGTGTGTGTGTATGTGTGCGCGCGCTCGATACTGCGAAAACACTATTTGTGTAGATATTGGCAATATGTTTCTTTTTTTAATCATACTGCTTTCTATGGGATTATTTTTTTATAGGTTAATTATTGTGCCATAATGTTGAGATTCACTGAAATATATACTATCTGGAAGCACTGACGGTCGAAACGCGAGGGAAGGATAGCACGATCCTTGGGTGGCGTTTCATCCTTGTCGTACACTCCCATTAGAAAACTTAAGAGTAGACAAGTTAATTGAACGATAAAATAATATAAAAAATGTATGCATATATATTTATGGAACGATATTTGTATTTGGCTGCCAATGGGATTTACATCCCATTACAAATGTAAGAAGATGATACGTAGGTGACATAAGAGCGTTGGTGGTAAAAATGGAATTAATTAGAATTATAGTATAAACAGACACCAAAATATGTCTGTTTAGAATAAAATCACTTTATTTCAATAAATCTTACAAAAATATAACGTTTCTGATATTTTTGGTTTAATTTCAAAGAGTGCCAAAAACCAGCCTTAGGGACCCTCCTCCTTTTCGCATGTTAGAAGCAATAAAGTTGGAACCTCATAAAACTGTCAAAATTGAGAGTTATTGTCGACGGATTTGCGCAGTTATTGTATTATTAATTATTATTATTATAGCACGCATGCTTTGGACATCTTAATCCTTTATTTGGCATTCAAAATATCATTTTGAAAACACATTTTCGACGATTTTTGTCATCAAAAACCAAAACTACTGAGACAACGACGACTAAAACGAGTAACCAGATGTTGCTTCAGAGCAACAGTGCTAAATAAATGCGTTCTGCATCTATCGTTCTTGTATATAGCTTATGAGAAATCGATGTTGCTTGGGAGCAACATTAACAAATAAACATTTAAACTAGTATACTGAGGTCGTTTTCGTTCTCACTCATTTATATTCCGTAAAAGTGCTAATAAAAATCTATAAATAATAATAAATGTACTTTCACTATCTATAGAATAGGATTATGCAGAAATGATCATAAAGATTATTCACTTAAGTATTTAATCTTATTACAAATGTAAAGAGACACACATTGAAAACATGAGTTCACTTAAGAATTTATAACTTCCTTAGAAATGGATTCAAGAAATTGAAACTCTAGAAATTAAAACTCTAAGAATTAAGACTCTTCTCTTATTAACACCTGAAAGAAAAATTAACACCTTTAAGAAAAAAATATTACACACTTTAATTTATCATAAAGTATAATTACTTGGGTATACAACAATAGATCATCATGTTTTTAATCAAGAAGTGAATAAAACCATTAACGTTTTCGAGCTTGTGCGCTATTAATTTATTATAATGCGATTTTACTAAATATATTACTAAAATTGGCTATGTCTGAATCTTTTTTTATTCGTAATTAGAATTCGACGATACTTTGGATTCATTTGGATACAACATAGGAACTTTGATCACGTACAAAATGGACAAAAATAAATAACCTATTTACATGAAACTTTTCTTATATGTTATATTTGATATAAAAAATTATGCAATATAACGAAAAATCATTTTTATTTTATATCTTTCTTTTGTACCTTAATCTTTCTTTGATACCTTAATCTATTGATAGTGGAGCAGTATGAGGCTATATTCCGTCGGATATATAACGTCGACATACAGTCGGTAAAAGAAATTTTTTGCAAAATTTTTCGTTATTGAAGATTCGAAGTGCATGGAAGGACATGCATCCGACATACAACAGAAACGATCCCATATAACAACTTTACAATTTTGTCGTTGTCAATTTATTTAGATAACAGGCGACGAAATGTTTCAATAGTGCTTAAATCTCATATACTAACTCATCACTCGCTAACTTTAACATTGTTTAGTGCATGAACTAAAAATCCTTATTCCACTAGTTTTTGCGGATAATTAAAAATTAAAAATTAGGTGGAGTTGAAAATGATCTCAGTTTGCTTGATTAGAGTTAAATACTACTATTATTAACTATTATTATCAATTATTATCATTAATTTGATTACTACGTAGGTCCGTCCGCGTAGTAATTCTCAATTTTGACATTTTAGTAAACTTTCAACTTCATTACATATAAGCTGTTTTGCAACTGATTACATTCTCGAAGACAAAAAGATTTGAGTGTTCTTTTCCTAAACACCTTAGTACTCTAAATGTCTCAGTCTAAATGTCTAGTTTCGTTTTTGTCACTAGATAACAAAAATCGTAGAAATGTTTTTAAAATGATATTTTGAATGCCAAATAAAAGGTTAAAATGTTTAAAATATACGTGTTATATGAGTTGTGATAATAATAATAATTAACAATAAAATGACTGTGCAAATCCGAATCGACAATGACTCTAAATTTTGACAGTTTTGTGAGATCTCAACTTTATTGTGTCTAACACGCGAAAATTTGCAAAAATACAATGAACACTCTACATCTTTTTGTGTTTTTTAATAAAAAAAACTGTCGATTCCTTGCTCAAAATTCTTCACAGAATACGATATTGGTTTTCCACACGAACTTCTTAAAACATACTCTTTGTATTAAATCTTTCGCCCCAAGTTTAATATTCATATCCATATATATCGAGTTTATTCTCAAATAAAATTCTCTCGATTTGATCAAGATCCTTTGCGAGCCATGCTCAATATTGAGAAGAGAATCTGTCCTTCAAGGATTACTCAAGAGCAAACCTTCCTATAGGACGTTCCGATATTGCGGTCGGGAATGCGGCGCGAGAAAAGTGTTGAATTCTTTTTGCTTGTACGCGCGAAATCACTCGACTCGAAATGCGCGAGACGTTTCTCTCCCTGCTCGCCGGAATTGCAAAATCATCTGTCGCGCTCCGCGTGCACCGCATCGGTTTCAGATTTCCGAGCGAGTCGACGCGACCAGCGAGCACTTTCTTTATTCGCGCATAAGCGCATCGTGCGCGCGCGTGCTCGGTGCATCGCGTTACGCGTGGGTGTGTACGCGGCGGGCTTATATCGTCGTGCGGTGCGTTGCTGAGGAAAGTATTTCAAAATTGCGCAAAGCCGTGTCTCGTGTGACAAACGCGGAAAGAGAACGGGCCCGGCGGCGGAACGTCAGTTCGCATTCGTCGAGAATCGGATCGGAGCGCGTTGCGAAACCGCGTTTAACCGAATTTTACGTTCGGACGAATTCCTCGCCCGCGAGATTGCGTTACTGCTCGCGGGAGACGTCGGGTGAATTCTCAAAATCGCTCGCGGCTCACCAGCCTGGCGATTCCTTCATCCGAGTGAAAAGTGAGGTATTAAGAGATATAAAGGGAAGAAAAATAGACTTTCTTCGATGTATTTTCAAGGAGAATACGCGCGTTGTATCTTTATTTCAACGTTTAGAAGAGAATTAGGAGTATGTGTTTTCTTGCTTCTGAGCGCACAAATCGAGAAAACTGCGGCGAAAGAACGAGGACCTTATAAATAAAACCTTAACTATCTCAATGATAAAAGAGTTTCCAAAGGAGAAGAATCTATCTTCTGAAACTTTTATATTGCTTATTTATTTTATATTAATGATGATCAATATTTATAATAATGTGTAATAATGTCAATATTATTTTGTTGAATAATAATAATTTTCTTAGAAATTGGTCAGAAACTGATTTCAAAACTGGTGGTTTCAAATCTAGACATTTGTGAAAAGCTTATTAGAAACAGATCAGCAAATGATCAGGAACAGATAAAAAATGGCTAGTTTTACTGTCTAGTTACTGGCGAAGCACACATCGCCCGAACTGGTCAGTCCTTGCGCTTGGAATTTGCAAAATCCGTGACGACGATCAGCATTAGCACTGTTGAATGAGAGCACGGTAAAAAATTCGACTGGTCTTCCAAGCACACTCCTTTAATCCGATTTAGCAACTTAGACTATTAGCTGAATAGCCAAACAATTGCAGACAATGTCAACGATTACCCGCTTTCTACTCCAGAACATTATCTTTATTATCTAATCCTATATACAGAGCGGACCTTCTATATAGATAGAGATAAGCTGGCATTCGACAATGATGAGGTAGTGTGAGACTATTTCGTCAGATATATGTAATAACGTCAAGTTGGTTAGGAGTAATCTTTTGTAAAACTTTTTTGTCGTTGTAGAAGCTTTGAATCAAAACATTTGATATACGTATAGATGTTGAAGTTAGTATATTATAATTATTGCCTTTCTTTATACATAAATTTTTTATTTTCAGTTGGTACAAGTTTTTAATATTACTATTTTTGCAAGAATTATTGTCACTTGGTCAAACTTCTTAATATCATTCCTCTCATAGTAAATAATATATTAACATCATTCCTCTCATAGTAAATAATATATTAACATGTAATAATATATAACACTATAATTCTTAATATATAATACTGTTATACTTAGGAAATAATACAAGTTTTAACACAATAATATTTTATTTTAACGTCCCTAAATTTGTTATCTTATAGTTGAAACTTTTTTTTATCTTTCTATCTACAAATATTTTTGGAGAGCATTTTTTCGTATGGAGTATTCTTTTCCCATATTATAGGAATGTTCTGTTGTAAATTTTTATTCAGGAGAAGAAAACATAAGCTCAACAATTTTCTTTGATCTTTTTCGAAAAAATAGTTTTGTGTAGTTAACAGAAAAAAAATTGTAACATATTTTTATCTCAATAAACTTCAGAATTCATTCGGCATTTATATTTTTCGAAAATTTACATTTTCCGAGAAACACTGAAAAATTTTTTCCCATTAAATACAGATTCATTGCAAAATATATAAAAAAAGTGCTGCAATCTTTTTTCCAGTAACAATATAAAGTTAGCTTTTCCAAAAAAAGTAAAAAAATCTTTAGTTCACATTTTGTTCTCCCCTAATAATAAAATTACATATACAGGATAATATTCTATATCTTATGTGTATGTGCATGTTATATATTCTTACTATATAGGATATCTCAACTTGATTTCACAATCTTGTGAAGAGAGCAGATTGAGATGAACAAAAAAGTCCAATACCGTTCTGCAAAAATCAATAATGATTGAGATATTAATTGTAGAAGATTTGTGAATGATCACGCATGAAACGATATGACGAGATGTAGTGGCGACATATATATATACATACATCTACATATACCGTCGTATACATATACATTAGGTCAAACTAAGCAAAAAATCCTCTACCATTTTGCAAATGACTAGACTTTAATTGTTAATAAAAAAAATTGTCGCACGATTTTTCATGATAATGCATCAATCTTCTTTAATTAATAACTAAAAATTCACATAGCCATTTGCAAAATGGCAGAAGACTTTTTTGTTCAGTTTGAACTAATATACACACGACGGCAGACATCGTCACTGCAGCTCATTTACCATATCGAGCGTCATTAAAAAACACTGAAAAACATTTTCAAAACACTGAAAAACATTTTCCCATTGAATATGGATTCATTGCGAAATACATAAAAAAAGTATTGCATAATCTTCCTTCCAATAACTATATAAAGTTACCTTTTTTAAAAAAAGGTAAAAAAAATGTTTAGTTTATATTTTGTTCTTTGTTAATAATAAAATTGTATATGTAGAATAATATTCTATATACAGGATAATACTCTATTCTTCTTTAACTATTTCGATAGTTATTTCAAATATTGCAAAATTATCTATTGGACTTTTGTGTTCACTCTATACCTTCATGAGAGATTATGAAATCGAGCTAGGACATCCTGTACATATGCATAATGATAACATATATTCATTTCGTGTACGTATGAATTAGGTCATACTGAACAAAAAATTTCTCTACTATTTTGCGAACAATCACATCAAATTTTTGATTAAAGGATCGATTGTTATTGATTAAAGGAAATTGGTGAATAATTGCATGTGATCTTGTGAATGCTGTATAGAGAAAAATATATCATGAAACTGTACATATATTTAAGGACATTAAAGAAACAGATATTTCTTACACTTGATAGGAGAATAATTTTAAGAAATTAGAAATTTTGTTTCAAGGTACAATAACTTAATGTACCTATGTACTTTGGAACCTATAGTGAGTATCTATGTATCCATCAAAAATTTCAGTTTTGAAAATACTGTATAGAGATAGTGCCTGCATTGTGTTAAACTCCGTTTATCATTTTTCTCCATCATCGCGCGATGCTTGATGCTTGTCTAACGCAATGTTATTCTACTGGAATGTCGAGAGATAATAGGTTAGAGGGAGGTAATAGGTTAGAGGATCGATTAAACACTACTCACACGCAATTATTCGCCAATCTTCTTTAATTAATAATTAAAATTGTACGTAGTTGTTCGCAAAATGAAAGAGAAATTTTTTGTCCAGTTTGACTTAATTTATACGTGCACGAAATGAGTAGTACTTGCTGTATCTTGGGTATAGCAATACGTTGGAACATTTTACCATAAACGAATAGTGGTCACATTTGGCGACAGTTGATGGTACCAGTTGTTGAGATACTAAATAATCGCTTTAGAGCTGTAATTTTGTGTTGTTATGATTGTTTACACGTAAGTTAAGTAGACTTTTGTATTTTCTAATCTTTGCAGTAAATTTAATTATATTTATTCTGCGATTTTTGTAATTCTTTATAATTAAAGTTTTGTTATCAGCCAATGGGTTGGGTAATTATAGAATAATATAGTAAATTATTTATAATCCCATTTTTCACCTGTAGGCTCTAAATTAACCTTTTACTAGAAATTGGTTTCTTATGTATCTTAGAACGCTATTCCAAAAATATATTAGCTAATTATTTTATATAACTTCATTAATTGATTTTATATAATTTTTAATTATCTGTCCGACTATAAACTGCTATTTTTACTGACAATTAGAATAATTGGAAGTTCATTTGTTTGTATTATAGATATTATGCCACGCAGTATATTTTTACTTACCGTATATTTTACTTACAGTATATTTTTATTTTATATTTTTACCTTACTTCTGCATAATATTTACCAAAATATTATAGAAATTAATAATTTACTATACTTCTTTGAAAAAATTGACAATTATTTAAAAAACTGAAAACTTTGGTGGATACATAGATACCCACTATAGGTTCCAAAGTACACAGGTACATTAAGTTGTTGTATCTTGAAACAAAATTTCTAATTTCTTAAAATTATTCTCCTATCAGATGGTAATAAACATCTATTTTTTAATATCCTTAGATATATGTACAGTTTCATGATATATTTTTCTCAAAATTTCCTTGTCAAAATTGTAGTTCAAAAAAATAAGAAATTGTTCCAAAGTACAGATAATCTCCCCTGTTATCGTTAGATACCCTCTTTGTATATTTATATACTTATGTGTATACATTATTGTATACACATAAGTTCGGCAGACGGTGGGAACGATGGGTTCTGAAACTTTCAACGATATTGCAAGAGAGAAATGAACGAAATGCAGATCTTGAGATCGCGGAAGATCGAGAAATGTCGCGCGCATTGCCGGCTGGTATACGTCCGCGTTTGTGTCGTCAGTGTGCGTGCACGCAGGCACTATTACTGTAATAACATGTTTCGCGAATTCGTACGACGACGGGACATATTTGCGACAATAAGTAACAGAAATGAGTGTAACGTTACGGTAATGATGGGGGCCGGAGGTTCGAGTGAGGCAGAGAGGCAGGCAGAATTCGTATACGCGCGCGCGGACGACGGGAGAGAGCTCGCGTGTCTTCCGATGTGTGCAAGTGCGTTATCGGGCTACGCGATCTCACGTAGGCTAACGACACGTAGTGGCCGGGATAAAATAAATTCGCACGATTAAAACGATAATTGGCGTCGTGGCCGACGCGACAAAGACGCATGTCCTCTTCAAACGCCGCTAATTTGTCGTGCTAACTTTAATAAATCGTCCCTACTATTCGTCCTAACAATTGCTCACTAAACGGCCGAATAACTCGTGAGTCTCTTACATGAGAATAGGATAATACGTCCATGTTCTTCGCTATCCTGTTGGCTACAGTAGAGAAGTGTTAGGTGTTTAACCCTTAAATGTATAACTTTTCATTTTGAACTGAAAAAATGACAATGATTGCTAATTAGAGACTAGAAAGAAGAAAAATGTTAAAAAAGAATTTCTGGTGAAAATTAAAGCTGAATAATTATTAATTAATCGTTTGCCCCTAAATTCATTAATTTTTATTTTGAACTGAAACAGTTACAATGATTGCTGATTACAAACTAGAAAGGAGGAAAAAGTGTTCAAAAATTGTTTTGATAAAAACTAAGCTGAACAATTATTGATTAATCATTTGTAGCTGGAGCTCGATTCTTGACGATGTGCGAATGAGATATGCATGCAAAAATCAGTACACGTAACGTGAACTATACATTTTCGCATGCGTATCTCATTCGCATACCGTCAAGAATCGAGCCCCTGATCGAGTTATACGATGTATTAAAGGGTTAACTAAGTTCTACAGATTTTTCACTTATTAAAATAAAACGTTACAACAATTGTTTTTAATTAAAATAATTGCTGCCAGCTTCTCTCTTTCTCTACGATCTTCTGCCATTTCTCAGGTTGGATTCCACGGCGGTAAGATAATAGCTCCTTGGAGCGAAAGAAATCACCGCTCACTTCGTCAGCATTTCAGAAGCGCTGTCCTTTAAAATTGTGTTGTATGGAAATGATGGTAAGCGTAGCGTCTGGATAATAGGTAGGGTGAGAAAGGGTTTCCCAATCTAGAACTGATGGCGATGGTTGGCGATGGTTTTGGCAGCGCGTAGCCTTGTGCTGTAAAATGACCGTTTTGACGCTACCAATGGACGTTTTTTCGCTAATTCTTTCTTCAATTTAATTAATTGTTGAATGTAGCTTTCGGCTGTTACTATTTGGCCAGATTTTAGAAGCTCATAATATACGACATCATTTCATCATACACAAAGAAAAACTTTGTAACTGTGAATAGGAGTATGTGGAGCTGCTTCATTCACATTCGCCCAACTTTGTTTTCGGTTTGGATTGCCCAAATATATCCATTTCTTACCTCCAGTCACAATTTGGCTAAGAAACTCTTCTATGGTAGTAGTAATATATGCATATCGTTATTATCACTAACATTATAGTAAAATTTATGAAAAAAATAGTTTTTATCATAGTTTATAATAACTATTTTTCTATATGATTATAGTTACAAATACCAAACATGTTTTTCTTGGCGTATACATTATAAAACTTAATTAGTATCATCAATACTATGTCTTGTGAAATAACGGTCCACATATTGTACAACAAACTTTTTTTAATCACTAAATATGCCTCTAACAAGATCTTATCCAGTTCCTATGTAATTTTTATAATTAGTGAGAATGCATTAAACGATAACTGGGCGAATGTTTATGCAAACTGCGTACATTTCTATCCGGGTACTCAATGTCCTTAAAATTTTTCATTTTTATTCTATTTATTAAATTCAATAGTCAGTTAAAAAAATAGAATTCCTTATCTTTTACTTCATAAAAGTATATCGATTTTAAATCTAAAAAAAGTACGTTTTTTCTTTTAATTTGAAACAAAAAATTCATGGAATGATAATGAGAGTGTTGGTATCCTAATAAGATGATTTGTTTTGGACTTGAGCATTCTGACTGGAATCTATACGGTATCTGAAAAAATTCCGTGAAATTTCTACGCAGGATTCTCGATTTGTTTTGTTTATCTGTGGCACCAATCAATTGAGAGATCAATTATCGGACGGTCGCAGCTTGTAACGCTCGGATTACAAAGTAAGACTTGCAATTTTTCCGCGCACCTCCGCCTCACCGCGAGACGGCGGAGAAAAAGCCAGTGTGTAAGCAGTACCGTAATATTACAAAAAAGTTACGAACTGTGAGTTAATGAGAAGGGGAAGCGAGAAACAGAATCTCTGACCGTGAGAGGAGATCGGCGCGGCTCTTAATTAAACGAGTTTTAGCATTTTCGTGTATCTATCTCACAGAGCTCACTCGACGTCCATTTAGCATGGCGCTTCCAAGGTTACGCACAGCTCATAAAATACCATTCCGATCATATACATGCATCTATAATGCGCTAGAGAAATATTAACTCGCGACCGACGAGTTAACGAAGAACGTGGAGCTATTGTGATGGTAACTTTATCGACGTCGATAGCGCTTCATTGTGTTCGCTACACATTTCGTGCAATTATTTATTCACCGCGCGTATCACATCATTATCCGGCAGATGTGTAATGCCTCGTCATTAGAGAGAGTTATTTTCCTCGAACTGAGATCACATCTTCGACACAATTGCAGCGTTATCTGACGATCGTTTCTTCTCCACCGAATTTCTGGTATTCGTAGAAACATCTGTGTCATCGCAACAGTCCCAGAGATCACGTCCGCAAATTCTTCTCGAAAGAATCCCGATTCAAAAGTGGTCAGTATAAAACGCAAAAACTTATATACATTGACTAAGCGTGAGATCCACAAGAGGCTGTTAACTCGGCAAGAAAAAAATGTGTAGGCATTAAACCTTTATCTAACTTGACCTCTATTGAACATTTTGTCTAGTTTTCTTCGGTTACAAAGGTAGATAACTGACAACCTGAAGAGTTTGCGTAAAAATGAGACTAATTTTCTTTTGTATTTTTCTGTTATCTTTTATGATCAGTTTTCGTTTCTTTTGTTTATTATGTTTATTTCCCGTATAAAATGATACCTTTTAATAAGTGACATTTTTAATTGCAGTTTTTTAATATACAAAATAATTTGCTCAGTGATTATAAACGACGCTTCTGAAAAAATAAAAGGATTTTATGTTTACTAATGTTCCAGTAAAAGGATAATAAAGCTGTCCTTCAAATCTTGTATTCAAAGCTCTCATAAGAAAGTGCGATTGATGTACAGATCTATATTAAAAAGTCAGAACGTTTAGCTTCTGTTTTGCATTTCTTTCGCTGCACTTACATTGTTATGTTATATTATATTATTTTACTAAAAATGATTACTCGAGTAATAGAAGATATATTTACTAGTTATATCAAAATATATTATTTCTTAATACGCATAATTTTGCACAAAAAAGAAGCCCTCTCTAAGGATTTTGGTCCCGAGATACGAATTAATTTTACGGGCGCGAGTGTCTAACGTTGCAACACATCCTCCGTGCGAGGATAAGGAGACCAAGAATTGATTCGCGGTACGGTTGCGCGAGCTAACGATAGGAGGAAGCGGAGAATCATACCGCCGCCGCGGAGCAGAGAATCTCCGGGCGTGAGCGGAAAATCGACGTACCGTGAACGCACATCTCGCAAGACTGCCTCTCCCGCCGCACGCCCGTAGCATCATCATGCGAGCGGCCCGAGGAGCAGCTCGCATGAGCACAAAGAATTATTACATCTTCGCGGTCTGGTGCACGAGCGACGAGGCAGCACTGCTCTTAGTCATGCTATATCCAAAAGTGGACTCTGAATAATTGACGGCGGCGCGCGCAGGAAGCCGACCCGACCGTCGTCGAATTACCGAGATGCGCAACCCCCGCCGATTCCTAAATAATACCAATTACCCCATGACTGCAGACACCAATGGCGGTGTATATGCGCTTCTCCATATTCTCCACATTTGTTGGAATGAAATCTCGTGCAAAACGAGCGAAAGTTCACTCGAGGCGACAGTCAAAATTCTGCCGGAGTCACAAGAATGAATGTTCAGATGAAACTTTGAGTGAGCTCCTAGTCCATATGAGTGGATATTTCAATCGATTAGAATGAACGTGTCGTAGTGACGATGGAGTATACCAGATTAAAATGAATTTGCAGCAATGACAGTTGAATATAACTGATTCACTTTTCGATTTTGAATGAAAATATTTACTCGGCGATTCAGAATGGAGGAATTCACTTTACATGAGTGAAAAACCACATGAATTCAAGTAAACTCGGCTATTACTCTATTTTTTTAGTAGAATTTTATTCAATCAAATGTACAGAATAATAAAATCATATTTCCAAAATTTTCTCGGCTACAGTTCCGAAAAAAGTCCACTCTTTGATTCTCATGAAATTCGACGAAATTCTGCCAAATAAACATATCTAAAAGACTCTCTGGCGCAATTAAAAAGTAGTTAAGTAATAAAAAATAATGGTTGTACTTATAATAATGATATAAGTTAGGTTTTTGCTGGGTGGGAGGCAAAGACCACACGTGTGCTGTAAATACCGATAATTGCTTTTAATCTATGAAACATATTATTTGAATTTATTTTAATTTTTTTATACAGATTTGTTTACAAGACGGATATATATTTACCACTCAAATTTGCCTAATATTCTTTATTCATTTTTGCAAAATATCAATTTTTAATATATAGTACACAGAAAAAAATGTGTGCAACTGAATGGGGACTAGATGAAAACTTGCTCGATAAGAAATAATGTCTCTGTTACTAAATTGAAAACGTTCGTCTGAACATTCAACTGCATTAAAACTCGGTTGAGATAACTAAGAGCAATTAGCCAAATAGAAACCTTCTACGGAAATCTTCTTGTTCCTACAAACGAGATTTTCATCTGATCTCCAAGTAACAGAAAATTCATTTACAGTAACGCAGTTGTTTTTTCCGAGTACTTTTATTCTGATTAATCTAAAAAGGTGAGTGATTTGTTTAAAAAATTAAAATCTTGTGTAAGGATCTTTACTAATCTTTATAAAATATCTATTTTTAGTAGATTCATTAATGTGAAAAACCGAGTAACTCTCTGTGAAGATAAATGTTTACGTTTATATAGTGAGAGAAAAAATGATAAATAATAATTTGGGTCCTAATATAACTTATTTATTAAAATATTTTTTTAAGTAAGTAAACAATTGCTTTCATGAAAAGCTAAGATTTTTTTAAGGTATTAAAAAATGTGTATATTCTTTTATTTTATAAATATTTTATATTAGTATAAGTAAATATGTTACTAGTATTCACCAAATAAATATTTACTATGTTTTAGATATTTTTTTGCAGTGTATAAACGAGTAATTTATATCATTGTTACGGAGAATGGAAAAACAAACATTTTAAATGTTTTTCTTTTTCATTCTTAATCGAAATCTACGAATTGCGCGTTTATATTATCTTAATATAATCTCAATTAATTTTTAGTTGCGCCAAAGAATCTTTTAAACACTATATAATGTTCACTTGGGAATATTTTGGGCTATTCGATTTGCGTAGAAAAGAATATCACACCAAAATTGACGACTACGTTATCTTCTCTGTGTGTTATACTATCACGATCGAACAATTTGGAATTTTCACAACTGCGCACATTCCGTCGATATTTGAATAGGTCCATCAATTCATTCTTGATCATCAAGCTCACGCAACTGTCGTTCGCCGAGCAAGGTCGCGAGAGTCATCGATATTGATGACAGCGCACGATGTGAATTCGTTGAGATCGTGGAAGATCGCAATCATGTAACATTGGGCGACTCAACAACAGCAACGGGATCGATTCACAATAAGTATAGTAAATTTCCAGTTTTTCGCTTTAATACCAAGAATTAATATTGTTTCTGCCAAAAGACGCTTAACACACCACCACATGTTACAATTTTTAATTTTATGCATTGTTATGACTTCTAGCAGTGTGAGAAGCGCATTTCGCCAGATATTACGTTGCAGTTTTGGCCTCAGGACACAAGACTAATGAACTTATTGTGGACCAAAACTCATGTTGAGACTCATGCTTATTTGTCATCTGCATTCCTTGTCATTGTTCTTAGCTTCAGTTTTTCTATAGTTTAAGCCAGCTAACCAACGCGATAACACGTTCGTTTGGCCGTAATATATGTTCGTCCAGCTCTTACGATTAGACGCAGCATCTGCGTGGCCTCCTCTCGGCACCTGTGTACACGAACGCGCATTATCTTCTCGCCGCGAAAGAGAACACGCCTTTGTCATCCGTTCGACAAACTCACACATCAGCCGCGCGAGCGCATATCTTCGGCCGCGTATCTCCTTCACGGAGAACGGCTATTTGTAACGACGTACCTCGCGTGTTACAACTCTGACGACGATTGTCAAAATATGCCTGCGAATTTGGCGAGAGGGAACCAACTAAGTCGCTCTAATTAAGCGTCCTATGGTATTAATCTGTTGTAGTTAAAGTGTCTTGATTATGGATCATTTAAGGTTAGAATAACTTTCATTTATTTACATAAATTTGTTGATCAAATATTAAAAACAACTGTCGATACCAATATAAGTAACAAAAATCGTAATTTTCAAACCAAATTACTAGACTTATAATAAATTTATTCTAAATTTAAAAAGATGTAATCAGAAAAGTTCGTGCAAAATCCAATTATAGGTCAGTAAATATTTTGCCTCTATAACGGGTTTTACGGTATCCAATTTTATATTAATAATGTCCATAATTCATATTATCCTTTAGTCTATACAGAATAATGACGTAGCACTACCTATTAACAGTTTTATAAATTTAAAAAGTCGGCAAACCAAATGATATATTCTAAACTTTTTTTTTATTATAAATTATATGTTATATATTTAATATTTAATATTAACATATTAAATATTAATATTAATATATTGAATATTAATAGTTAATCTTAGAATATATTTGTAAGAAAACTATATTCGTAAAAAAAAATATATTTGTAAAAAAAAAAGTTAGAGAACTAAAAATATTAAATAATACTTTGTTCGTGTTTTTATAATAATGTGTATTCGTTTAATACATTAATGAATTAACTTTGACTTGAAATTGGCACTCGATCCATATCGTTACCTTATAATTTTCAGTCTCTCAGGTTTTTGTCAACAATATTTATATGATATTTTACGCACAAAAGCTAGCGTATATTATTATTTGTATTTTTAATTTAAATATATTTTTTTCAACTTAATTTAATCGTATACAATATCTAGAATGAAGTGGTATTGTCTCTTTCTTTTATAGAGATCCTTTTAATGAAGCAGTAAATTTAAAGAGTCATTACTTACAAAGAAAAACCACCACGCTCGGAAATACCAACAGGAAGTCTCACGAATAAGACGGAGAGATAACCGCCCGAGACGAATTTAATCACGAGATTCACCGCTCCTCGTCGCTATCTTCTCGCTCGCGCGAGGTAATATGTGACGGGATTTATTACTAAAATGAGCAATTACAGTTAGTGGATTGCAGATGTGCAAATAAACGGCGGATACAAGGTTCAATAGTGAAAATATGTGAGAGAATTTCGATAAACAAGAATCATTCGCTATCGGTATGAAGTGCGATGATAAAGTAAACTGTTAACTCCGTAATTGAAAACCATCGACAGCTGATTTGTCACGATGGTCGATATTTATGCGTAACATATACAGCATTTCATCCAGATAAAATTTCTTTGTACAAAATTCGATTTTTTAAAAATCGGAAGCCAAATTGTTTCCTAGATATATTCTGATATTCTGATATCTCTTGTAGAAATTTAATGCAGAGCTTTCAAGCAATTACTGGATAATTACGTTAAGTTTTGTCTAGTAACTGAAGAGTAAAGCTATTTGGAATCCCAATCAAGATGTAATGTTTTTCCTGCAGTTACTGCACACGAAAGATGCGCGAATCCATTTACAGAGTGAAAACAGATCAAGAAATGGGCAAAAATTATTCAGTTAACTTATAATCAAATTAACTGTTTCTAAAATGAGCAGGCAAATTGCCCAGTAGTGTTTTATGTTTGTGCACGCTTTTCAATTGAAAAATTTTAATGTTAATGAGTAATAGCTAGAGAAATTTTTAGTGCACAATATATATTTTCATGTTTATCGCCTTTTACGTAATATCTTTCACAACCATGAAATGACATATGTCCTTTTACCCTTTCTTGTAGTTGCACTATTTCATCAAATTCTGAATCTGAACTCTCATGATAGTTTTCATTTGTATTATTATCATCAGAATAATCTGATGTGTTTTTATCGTAATGAGAAATTCTGTATTATTAATATATACTCCATTTGTCTCTTGTTCATTTTTATTTCTTTCTTGTTATCATCCTGTCAAATAGTTTAATATGTCTTATTTCCAAATGTCTTATTTCCTCCAATTTCCTTTCTTTTACTCTATATTTTTCTATACGTTTATTCATTGTTCACGCAATTTTAAGTTTTTATTTGACAATATACAAGATATTTGGTGATGCAACCAGAAAAAAGTTAATTCTACATGAAAAAGTAAATTTAAAATGTAAAATAAACTTTTCCCTATAAGACTTTATTTTTTAGAAAATAGATTTTTTTATCTATAAAGTCACAGTAAATCAAGTATTATATAGTAAATAAGTATTTTAAAGAAATTACAAGTAACGAGCAATTAAAAAAAAAATTAATTTGATAAATTAAAGCATCAGAACACGGCAAAAAGTGTTTATAGAAATTCACTTTGGCGAGCTGAAATGTGTATTCGACAGAATAGTAAACAATTTCAACAATTTATGAAGTAATAAAATTCATGTGTGAAGTTGTGTATTTTTGATTGCTCAATACAGTAAACACAAATATAAGCAGAAATTGTAGTCTACAGCGAGATCTTATAAATCGAGACATAGTTAAGTGCACCCGGCAAATTTTTAAAGTAGATTTTCTCGAAAACAAAGTTTCATATAGAAAAACTTTATTCTACGTTTCCAACTTATTTTTCCATGTAGAATCACCTTCTTCCCGATTATATTACCAATTACAAGACACTCTGTATATAAATGTATTTTAAATTTATTCACAATAAACAATATAATACGTGCACATTATAAAACAGAATTAATATTACTGGTAGTATGTCTTAGAAAAAATCAGTCCACACATTGTACAGTGAACTATTTTAATCACTGAATAAATCTCTATCATGTTCTTGTGCAGTTTCTACGTTGTATTTTTACAACTAATGAGAATATGTTAATAATAAATGGCGAATGTCTACGCAAACTACATATATTTTTATCAGAGATTCTAATATTCTATTATTGATTTTCCCTATTAATTAATATATGAAAAAATTAAAAACAAGAAATAAGATGCTAAGACAATGGAATATACTGTCTATCATCGTCCACTGCTGCCAAGAGATTGTCAAGAGATTTGAGTAATCTTTGGAATCTTGCTTACAGAACTCGTTTTACTCTTTCCCGCGCACTTGTTCGCTCATACTGTATAATTAATTCTGTAATAACTATTGTAAAATTTGAAAAATATATAATAGAGGATTTTTTGTTTGATCCGCTCTACCTGGGTACAGACTAGCACTAACATCATATACAGACACTCTATATATCATATAATTCAACTGAAAAACTCAGATATGATAGAATAACCAATTTTGGAGGAAATTTGGGCATTCTAATCGGAATCTAAATTGTATTTGGAAAAATCTTAAGAAATTTTTATGCGAATGAAAGATATATGCGTCTCTTATTCTACGTTTAAGTAGAATGTGTTAGTTTTAAAATATTTTCTTCTCAGTGTACGAAAACTCGAATGATGGTTAAATTATGAAGGATACGGTAGAATGAATGTATATATATATATATATATATATATATATATATATATATATATATATATATATATATATATATA